>NW_027496669.1:20000-105000 GCF_021521415.1 Bidens hawaiensis
TAACCCAGAAACACTTCTAGGGACACCTGGGGACACTGTTAACCCAGTAATGTACTCATTCCGTACGATTCCCATACAATCAGATATTCATTAATACACGCAAATCCATGTGTTCAGTATGTATTTAAACATTTCAATAATAACATGTTTTCCGCCCCGGGAAAATATTTAAAAACAATTCAGAAAAAGGGACTCGTGAAACTCACCTTATCGTAGGCAATTGGGTATCACAGTACGTGAGCTATTAATCCGGATCTGTAATACGATCCCTAAATTCGTTACTATACATTCACTATTTATATAATTTTAATCGTGTTAACCGGTACATCTGGGGACACTGTTAACCCAGTACTGTACCCGTTCCGGGGGCAATGTTAACCCAGAAACACTTCTCAGGACTCAGATTGTGATATCATTTAGAGTTCACTAGTCAAAATTACTACTAGTTGTTTTCCGTTTTACGTGCCTAGCACGATTATCCGTTTTTACGTTTCAAAAATGAGTTTGGTCACACACAACCCGAAAATAGTTGATGTCTGATAATTTAAGTAAAGTTGTGAGTTTAGAGCTCGGTTTAGTCGCCCCGGTTGGCCGCGGGACCCGTTTCCGTCTTTAGCGTTCCGGAAACTGTTAAAATTACTCAAATCATGCGAATTATTTTCGGATGATTTATTTTTACTTGTTTAACTTAGTTATATGAAAATAATCCATTTTTAGGGTTTTTATACACCAGTCAGCTCGCTTATGCGAACTATACCGGTTTACGCGTTTTAAGCTTTAAAAGTTTGTTTTTTATCTTCTTTTTAGCACAAATAAATATCCGTTTAATCTAGGATCTTGAAATTTTGTACAAATCACTTTTTGACAGTGGGGATTTTTATAAAAATATTTCCAGAATTAATTTTTATATTTAAAATTTATTTATCAATTTTTAAACACCATTTAAACACTAAATATGTCGTAAATACCAAACGATCTTAGAAAAATCCCAAATTTTTCTTGGATGACCCCTGCCATCCACATAGTCCCCTGTAATTTTTCCAGAACCAAAATCTCATTTTACATGCCATTTTCACTAAAACCGAGCTAGAAAACCCTAGAACTCGTTTAACCGAAAAGCCTACTTAGACTTTTCCAACTGACCTAAAATTTTGTGTGTGACTTATACATGTTATAAAAAGCTTATCTGAAATTTTCCAGAATTTTTCATGATATTTAACTATTTTTCACCATTTTTGGCCAAAACCGAGCATTAAATTCACCAAATATTCATCCTTTGTCCAAAAATTACCAAACATTCACAGAACTCATATTTTCATATATCTAACACCTCTGTAAAATTTCATGACCTAACTCTAAACGAGTCACAATCTGTCCAAAACTTAATCATCACACAAAAACCGAACTACCTTGTGTTTCTAGCTTCAAATCGCAAGGATCTCGCTTCTAGCCTTTGCTATCAACTAGATACAACACCTACAAGCACAATAACACCACACCAAGCAAGTTACACCCACAATCAAGCCATTTCTTTCATGGTTTCGGTTATGACATAAAAACAAAGATTTAACCGTAAAAATTCGTTTTTGGTTCGTTTAACCCCTTTCTTGGACCAAGATCCCTTGTATAACTCGTATACATCACTTGATCATGCAAGAATCGGTTCCATCTCGGGTTTTCACCCTTTTTCACTTGGAAACCTCATTTTCTTGCAAGAACACTCAAGAAACGAAGATAACACGTACATAACACGATCTTTACCTCGTTGTTCTTGCTACAAAACTCGGTTTTTAGTTTATGATCTTGAGAGAGGATGAAGATTTGTTGAATGTTGTGTTAAAAAAAGAAAACAAAGCATAAGGGGCATGCCCCTTATTCCGATCAGACCTAAGGAGAGGTGGGGTGGGACCCACCTTTCCATTCTAAGCCACACATTTGGATTTCCACAATCCGGATAACGTTTTGGATAATCTGGTTCAGTTCGTTTTTCGGTTAAATGTTTAATTCGGCTTAAAACGAGGCTAAAACGGTCGTTTTTCGGCTTAAAAATGAAATTTATATAAAACCAATTTATAAAACTTTAAAAACTTAAACCATAACATTTATTATCTTAGAACATCATATTATTAATAATCGCGCATCTTTTTCGGCTTGATCGATCGTCTCTTGCTTGGTTTGGTATTAAAGGTTTCGTTTAACGTACCGACGTACCATTAATTGAAATTTCTTTTTCTGTGCTTTAATTCACTTATCCCGAAGCTTTAACACTTCGTAAACATCACTAAATATTATGTATCTCGTCTATAATGTATCCCCGATTCGTTCGGGCTTCAATAACCGTTAATCGGTTAATCGTACTTCCAATACGATTAACTGTATAATCGAGTATAATCCGTAATGTGAATCATACATACTCGTATAAACGCATTATAATTCATATATTCATTATCAAATAACACATAAATAGTATATACCGGCTAGGGTATACCTGAATTTGCCGGAATCGTTACATTCTCCCCCCGTAAAAGAAATTTCGTCCTCGAAATTTTACGCGTCAACTACTTCCTTTTGAGGAAATAGACAGGGGTATTTCTTCCGGAATTCGTCCTTTCGTTCCCATGTATATTCTGGGCCTCGTTGCGAATTCCATCTAACTTTGACCAACGAAATCTTATTGTGTCTAAGTTGCTTGATTTTCCCGTCTACTATTTCTATGGGTTCCTCTACGAAAATGAGCTTATCACTTATTTGGACACCCTCTAGAGGTAACACCGATGTCTCATCCGCCAGACATCTTTTCAAGTTCGATACGTGAAACATGTTGTGAACTGCACTCAGTTCATCGGGTAGTTCTAATCGGTACGCTACGGGACCGATTTTTGCAGTAATATTGAAGGGTCCAATATATTGTAACACCCCGCAACCGCAGCGGAAACGTAAACGGGGTGCGACAGACTCGTCTGATATCAACCACATTGTTTATAAAGAAAACTGAATACATTAATATACTTCAAATTACATTATCTTGTATTTCATTACCGTCTAGGTGATACACGTATCATACAATACGATACACAATTCTATTTGTTATAATGTATCCTAACATCCTGCACGCAAATCTTACACACATCAAGCACTTAGCACGTAAGCAATCACTTCATCTTAATTGTACCTGAAAAGCATGTGAGAAAACGGGTCAACTACGAATAGTTGGTGAGTTTCACAATTTGAGTAAACCATGATAAATCCATATCAAAATATAATATTATCTGGGGGCACTGTTAACCCAGTACCGTACTCATTCCGGGGACAATGTTAACCCAGAAACACTTCCAAAGACATCTGGGGACACAGTTAACCCAGTAACACTTCCAAAGACATCTGGGGACACAGTTAACCCAGTAACACTTCCAAAGACATCTGGGGACACAGTTAACCCAGTAACACTTCCAAAGACATCTGGGGACACTGTTAACCCAGTACTGTACCCATTCCGTACGATTCCCGTACAATCAAATATTTATAAATACACGCAAATCCATGCGTCCAGTATGTATTTAAACATTTCAATAGTAACATGCTTCTGCCCCGATAAAATATTGAAAACAGTTCAGAAAAAGGGGCTCGTAAAACTCACCTTAGCACATGCAAGCAGGTAATAACAATCATTATCAGTTAACACGTCCAATCTGTAATATGATTCCTACGATCGTTACTATACACTCATTATTAATATAACTTTAACCAAGTCAACCGGTACATCTGGGGACACTGTTAACCCAGCACTGTACCCGTTCTGGGGGCAAGGTTAACCCAGAAACACTTCTCCGGACTCAGATTGTGATGTCGTTTAGAGTTCCATGGTCACAACTACTATTAGTCGTTTTTTCTCGTTTTGCGTGCCTAGCACGGTTATCCGTTTTTACGTTTCAAAAATGAGTTTGGTCACACACGACCCGAAAATAGTTGTTGATTGATAATTTAGTTAAAGTGGTGAAATTTGAGCTCGGTTTAGACGCCCCGATTGGCCGCTGGACCCGTTTCCGTATTTGGCGTACCGGAAACTGTTAAATCGGTTAAAATTACTCAAATCATCCGAATTATTTTCGGATGATTCATTTTTACTTGTTTAACTCATTTATATGAAAATAGTCCATTTTTAGGGTTTTTATACACCAGTCAGCTCGCTTAAGCGAACTTCACCGGTTTACGCGTTTTAACTTTAAAAGTTTGATAATTAGCACAAATAATTATCCGTTTAATCTCGGATCTTGAAATTTTGCACAAATGACTTTTTGACAGTGGGGAATATTATAAAAATATTTCCAGAATTAATTCTTATATTTAAAATTTATTTATCTATTTTTAAACACCATTTAAACACTAAATATATCGTAAATACCAAACGATCTTAGAAAAATCCCAAATTTCTCCTGGATGTCCCCTGCCATCCACATAGTCCCCTGTAATTTTTCCAGAACCAAAATCTTCTTTTACATGCCATTTTTACTAAAACCGAGCTAGAGCACCCTAGCACTCGTTTAACCGAAACGCCTACTTAGACTTCTCCAACTGACTTAAAATTTTGTGTGTGACTTATACACGATATAAAAAGCTTATCTACAATTTTCCAGAGTTTTTCATGATATTTAACTATTTTTCACCATTTTTGGCCAAAACCAAGCATTAAATTCACCAAATATTCATCCTTTATCCAAATATTACCAAAAATTCACAGAACTAGTATTTTCATGTGTTGAACATCCCTGTAAAATTTCATGACCTAACTCTACACGTATCACAATCTGTCCAAATATCCCAAAACCGAACATAACCGAATATACCTTTTCGTTTTCCGCCACTAAAAGCTACAAACTCGTCTTTCCGCCTTATCTACCACTAAATACAGAACCTACAAACAACATACCACAATACCAAGCAAGTTACACTCAGGATCAAGCCTCTTACACTATAGTTTCGGTTATGATTCCAAAAACAAAGTTTTAACCGTAAAAATTCGTTTTTGATTCGTTTAACTCCTTTCTTGGACCAAGATCCCTTGTATAACCCGTATACATCACTTGATCATGCAAGAATCGGTTTTCATCTTTGAAACCTCATTTTCTTGCAAACAAACTCAAGAAACGAAGGTGGAAACGTGAATAACTCGACTTTTTACCTCGGTTTTCTTGATAAAATCTCGGTTTTTATGATCTTGATGTGGAGAGGATTGAAGTTCATAGAGATTTTTGTTGTAAAAAAAAATGAAAGGGCTAGGGGAGATCCCCCATTTCCGATCGGAAGTAGTAGAGGGGTGGGGTGGGACCCACTTCTCCAATCTTAGCCACATATTTGGATTCTCGTAATCCGGATAATGTTTTGGATAATCTGGTTCAGTTCGTTTTTCGGTTAAACGTTTAATTCGGCTTAAAACGAGGCTAAAACGGTCGTTTTTCGGCTTAAAAATGAAATATATATAAAACCGATTTAAAAACTTAAACCATGACATTTATTAACTTAAAACATCATAGTATTAATAATTGTGCATCTTTTTCGGCTTGATCGATCATCTCTTGCTCGGTTTGATATTGAAGGTTTCGTTTAATGTATCGACGTACCATTAAATCGAAATTCTTTTTCTGTGCCGTACTTTACTTATCCCGAAGCATTAATGCTTCGTAACATCACTAAATATTATAGATATCGTCTATAATTGAACCCTCGATTCGTTTGGGTTTCAATAACTACCGATCGATTAATCGCATAATCAATACGATGAATTACATATTCACGTACAATCAATACAGTGAGCCATGTATTCTCGTATAATTACCATGGTAATTCATGTTTCCGACATTAAATATGACGTAACTATTGTCTACCGGTTAGGGTATACCGGGTGGGAAAGGTGGGGGTTTTTGCTTCAGGATTCACCCTCGCGTTACCAGGTATAATCTGGTCCTCGCTGTGAATTCCACTTAATCTTAATCAATAAAGTTTGGTGTGTCCAAACTGTTTAGTTTTCCCGTCTACTATCTCAACGGAATTATTTATGATATCAGGCATGTTTTCTATGGGTACTTCCATTACTAGTACTTTCGTTGCCTCAACGCTTAGGTACTTTTCAATCCGTATACATGGCAAAACATCATATATAGTACTTAGCCCCTGGAGTACTTTAATCGATAAACTAAATGACCAATCATGGAGATAGTCTCATGAGGTCCAATATATTAAGAAGCTATTTTCGGTTTTGCCAAACTTCATATCACCTCTCTCTAAGGTGATGTCTTAAAATGCCTTGTCACCTCTTTCCAGTGACAATGGTTTCCTTTGAACGTTGGTATAAATCCTTTGCCAATCTCGCGCTGCTTTCAACATATCCTAAATATTATAAATCCGATTGGTTGTTTCTTGAATCAATTCAAATCTTATGGCTTGAGTGACGCCCAATCTCAATTTAACAAATTGGTGATAATTACTTCACCCATAGAAAGCTTCAAGCTCTCGATGCTTCCTTCCCCGCCTTCCAATAATGGAAGTAGGATGCCCATTTCGATATGAGATAATTGAAAATGGTATTCCACGATGAGATACCATTTCACCATCATGAATTTGGGCGAGAATTCATTGTGGTAATTATCATAGATTGGGATGAAATGCGAGGATTGGTTAATCGATCTGCGATTACCCAATTTACATCATGCCTTTGATATATCTTGGGAATTTGCGTCCCGAAATCCTTTGTAATTTATTCCCACTATCATTGGTGAATTTTTCTGTCGTTGTAGCGTTCCCAATGGTTTTCGGTACGCAGCCTTATCTCTTACATAACTTAAATATTCACCAACATACGTAACCATATCTTTCTCCAAACTCGGCCATTAATACAATCCCTTCAGATATTCGTATCATCAATAGTCTAATCCGATCCCGGATGTATGGAATATTTCGATCTATGCGCTTCGTCCATGATTAATTCACGAAGGTCATGGAGGGTCGGGATCCAAACCCGATTTTTGAAGTAGAGAATTTCGCCCACGCGCTGTTCGAAATTCTTCTCATTGCCGTAAAGTCCCTCCTTTTCCAATTATTCCTCTTTCAACGCCTCACGTTGAGCGACTCGAATCAGGTCCGAAAGGTTCGACTGGACTATCACCCCCAGCGCTCGCACTCGCAATGGCTTAACCCGATCTTTCCTACTCAAGGCATCGGCTACGACGTTAGCCTTGCCGGGGTGATAACGGATGTCACAGTCATAATCGCTTAACAACTCGACCCATCTTCGTTGCCTCATATTCAGTTCCTTCTGATCAAATATGTGCTGCAAACTTTTATGATCGGTGAAGATGGTGCACTTCGTACCGTAGAGATAACGTCTCCAGATTTCAAGTGCGAAGATAACCGCTCCCAGTTCTAAGTCATGAGTAGTGTAACTAATTTTTTTTTTCTCATGTACTTTTAACTGTCGGGAAGCATAGGCTATAACCTTATTATTCTGCATCAACACGCATCCTAACCCTCTACGCGATGCGTCACAATACGCGACAAAACCATCGCCTCCATCGGGGAGACTTAAAATCGGCGCTTGGCACAATTTTAGTGGTTTCTATCTTATTTGGATCTATGTGAAATCCTTGTTGTTTTACAACATGACCATGGGATTATGCCTTCTTTATTCAAAATCACATTTCAAAAAACTTCGCGTACAACTCCTCTTGCTTTAACACTTCCACAATTTTCCTTCACCGTCGTTCGTGCTCTTCTTTACGTTGCGAATATATCAAAATATCATCAATGAATGCTATGACAAATTTGTCAAAATGAAGTTTACAGACTCGGTTCATGAGTTCCATGAACACTGCCTGCGCATTTGTTAGTCCGAAAGGCGTAACTAAGAACTTGTAATGGCCGTAGCGAGTCCGAAACGCAGTTGTTGCAACGTCCTCCTCTTGGATTTTTCATTTGGTGATAACTATATCTAAGACCAATTTTCTAAAAATAAATCGCCCTTTGCAGTTGGTTAAACAGATCATTTACTTCGAAGAAGTGAATACCTATTCTTGATCGCCACTTTATTCAATTCTTTCCAATCAATACATATCCTAACACTTCCGTCCTTCTTTTTCATGAATAATACAGGTGCACCCCACGGGGAATGACTAGGACGTATAAATCCTTTATCCAACAATTCTTGCAACTGGACGGTGCAAGTCGGTATGGTGCCTTAGCAACAGGGCCGGCTTGAGGTATTAAATCGATTCTGAATTCGACCTGTCGGGTTGGCGGTAATCCAGGAAGTTTTTCTGGGAAAACTTCTGGATATTTACGTATTACCGAAACATCTTCTATATGTTTTCTTTTAAATCTGTGGCAATCACGTTTGTTAAATACACCACGTCTTCTTGTCGTAAATATTATAGCATCTCAAGATGAGATTAGAGTGGTAACATAATACCGTACACTTTTCTCTGTATCTAATCGCTTCATCGTCCGGAAGAGAGCTTCTAATCATCTTCTTTTCATGTTTGATTTCAGCTTCATGATGAGTTAGCCAATCCATGTTAACTATTACGTCAAAACTTCTTAACTTTACTGGTCGTAGGTCAATAAGGAAAGGTTAATCGTTCAGAATAATAAGACAATTCCGAACAATTTAGTTAACCATTAGGGGTTTACCGTTAGCGATTCTACAGTATAGGGTTCTATAGTTTCACTAATCGGTATCTTTCCAAATGATAGGAGGTCAATAGGAACTAACTTCTATCGACGACCGTAAAAATATCACTGAAGCCTATTGATTTAAAACTACCACGTACTTAATACCGCCTTTGGATCATGACGTGCTTTATTCGAATTACTCACAAAAGCACGGCTCCTTGCTTGATCAGAGGTTGAGGCTTGTCATGAGGTTCGTCTTCCAACGACACCTTGGTTCAACTTTGGGCAATTTCTCTTGAAACGTTCTTTACTGCCACATTCATAGCAAGTACAACTGTTTGGCATAAATTGATTTCTTTGGATGGATTGTTATTGAAGCTGTTGGGTTTGGAGTGGTTGTACAGGAATGGGTTGGGGGTTGCCGGTTCACATGGCTTCAATTGGTTCTACAATTGGGGCATTACGTCCATCTTTACCACACCTGTGGCCTACTATCACTTATAGGACATACCTACTTATTCAAAAGTCTATCTTGCACTATACCGTTATCATTTCTCTTCTTTAACACTCGACGTCTCACCTAACGTCCTTCCAGTCCGCTTCCCATAGAGTTAAATATATCAATGCTGGCTTGTGACACAACCCTTCCAAAAGTTGTATATTTTACAGGGTTGACTATACTCCTTATTGATGGAGTTAGTCCCCAATATAGCGTTCACTTCGCTTAGTTTCAGGTGTAATTAGCCATGTTACCAGACATGACAATTCCTTCAAACGATTAGCGCGTTCTAAGTGATCAGCACACAACATTTCTATCTTCCATAGCTCAGTTTCCAGTCTCTGAACTTAATTATTCGAATAAAAGTGCTCTAGCACAAGAATTTTAAATTCCGACCATATCATCTGAGTAACGATTTTCTAACTATAATTTTGTACCATCGTGTTCCATCACGATACAACATAATCTACCAACATATCTGTAGCGTATTTCACTACACAATGTTCTGGACTCTTACCAATATCCTTAACCATTTCGATCTTTTCTATCCACTCGCTAGTCTATTCCTCCCTTTACCATCAGTAAACTATTAATAATTTCCTTGACACAACCAACAGACATATCCCTCATACCGGATCTAATTCATTACGACTGCTATTTATGTTTAGTTTATAACTAATACTTGTAGTCATAATAGTATTCGGTGGAACAATATCACTCTTAGTAATAACACTAAGAATTGAAATATTCATAATCATGTGATTGCTCGATCTATAATTCTGCGATCACATTTGCATCAACACTAGCAGTGATCTGTGATACGACATTCGGTATCATCATCTGCTATCTTTGAGCAATCAACTGAATCATATCAATCTCCATCATTGGAGTTACTCTTTTTATGTCATTCTGCGTACTCATCCCGTACGCAGTAAGCAATACTAATCTCACCGTATAACTCGTTACCAGCTCAATCATAACAGCAGGTACACATACACACCAAATATTATCATACAAATTACACATACCAGTATCTAGTATATATATATGTCCCACAATATAATAACATACGGACTTAACCTGACGTCGGTTAACGTTTTAATATGTTTCATAACCCTTGTCACCAACTGACATATAGATCTTTCTTAACAAAGATTAATGTTTAATATGCTTGATTTCAATATCCTTCTACATGTCCGCATAACCGATACATGCTTACCGTGAGCACCAAACGATTACATACCACAGAGTTATAATATCTGTGTCTATTTGTATAACCGGCAGACACGGTATACCACCTACGAACGAATAACCAACTATGCTATAATGATTTCAACACCTCTTTGTGTATGGGTAATCATTCTATTCGAGTATACATGGGTATAGGCATCTAACGGATGTAAGGTTAACATAGGGAGTTGCAAGGTTCAAGGTAATCACGCAACATGGGTTGCCTTCAAATATTATTAATTACTATTATGGGGAACTCTATCGCTTGCTCAGTCAATGTCCTCCGGCGTTCTAGGTTCGCTAAAATCGGTAATTCTCGATCTGGAGATGGTATGACTCATATGTTTGGGAGTGAGAATACATATATATATTTCCATATATTATTTTTATCTGCTCATTTATTATAAAATTTATTTATTTATATATTTATTTATTTATTTATTTATTTTTAACGGAATAAGAATGGGTTCACGTACAAGTCCATCCGTACATGAGGGTCGTCGGTTCGGGTGAACATAGGGGGTTATTAGGATATACGGTACCGGTGTTGGTAGGGTAAGGGATTCATCAATTTTGGTTGGGAGTGACGGTTACTAGATTTTTCTGGTTAATGTCAAACGGGAAATCTAACTTGGTACTATCATAACTATGGCCCGATAAGTCAGACTCATTGTAACACCCCGTAACAGCAGCGGAAATGTACACGGGATGCAACAGACACATCTGATATCAACATCATTGTTTATAAAGAAAGCACCACTACATTAATTTAAACGTATTACATTGTTCTGAGTTTCATAACCATCTAAGCGTTATCACATAAGTGTTACCGATAGTACATTAACATATTTAATGCAAAATATAGATCTCTAGACTTCCACAAAATAGCACACAGCATCGAACACATATCACTCATTCCAATTTGAGTGTACCTAGAAAGCATGTAAGGAAAACGGGTCAACTACGAATAGTTGGTGAGTTTCACTAATTTAAATAAACCATAACAAATCATTATAATAATCATAAGTAAGCGATGTAATTATGCTGAGCCCACAAGTGAGAACTCTGTTAATCCCAAAACATATCGATTAACCTCCGGGAACTCTGTTACCCCAAATACTTCCAATAACCTCTGGGAACTCTGTTACCCCAGAAACACATTTAATAACCTCTGGGAACTCCGTTACCCCAGAAACACATTTAATAACCTCTGGGAACTCGGTTACCCCAGAACACATTTAATAACCTCTGGGAACTCGGTTACCCCAGAACACTGTTTCGGGCCTTACACTGTTAGCAACTCAGACAATTAACATCTTAATTCATTACCGTACGATTCCCGTACAATAAACATTATATAAATACGTTCATTTCCATGCGATCAGCATGTACTTAAACACTTTGATAAAAAACATGTTTTCCGCCCCGGGAAAATATTTAAAACAGTTCAGTAAAAGGGGGCTCGTGAAAACTCACCTTCTTGTGAGCAAAGATGTACTACGGTGCACGGCTACTGGTACAGATCTGTAATACGATCCCCAAATCGTTACTACACAATTTCTATCAATATAACTTAAATTCGTGTTAACCGGCACGTCCGGGAACACTGTTAACCCAGTACCGTACACGATCCGGGGACCATGTTAACCCCGAAATACTTTTCAGGACTTAGATTGTGATATTACTTAGAGTTCTTTAGTCAAAACTACCGATAGTTTGTTTTCTCGTTTTGCGTGCCTAGCACAGTTATTCGTCTTTATGTTTTCAAAAAAAATGAGTTTGACCACATACGTCCCGAAAATAGTCATTATTGATATTTTCATTAAAGTGGTGAAATTAGAGCTCGGTTAGACACCCCGTTTGGCCGCGGGGCCCGTTTCCGCCAATACACCGGAAACGGTTAAGTCGGGTAAAATTACCCCAAATCGCCCGAATTATTTTCGGATGATTTATTTTTACTTGATTACCTTAGTTTCATAAAAATCATCCATTTTTAAGGTTTTCAAACACCAGTCAGCTCGCTTAGGCGAACTTTGCCGGTTTACTCGTTTTAAGCTTTAAAAGTTTGTTTTTAAGTTCCATTTAGCACAAATAAATATCCGTTTAGTCTCGGACCTTGAAATTTTGTACAAACCATATTTTGACAGTAAGGAATTTTATAAAATTTTTCCAGAATAAATTTTTATATCTAAAATTTATTTAACCATTTTTAAACGTCATTTAAACACCAAATATGTCGAAAATACCAAACGTCCTGCGAAAAATCCCAAATTTTTCTGGGATGACTCCTGTCACCCAAATAGTTCCCTGTAATTATTCCAGAACCAAAAACTCATTTTTCATGCCATTTTTACCAAAACCGAGCTAGAAATCCCAAGAACTCGTTTTACCGAAAAGCCTACTTAGACTTTTCCAATGAACCTGAAATTTTGTGTGTGACTTTTATATGTTATAAAAAGCTTATCTTAAATTTTCCAGAATTTTTCATGATGTTTAGCTATTTTTCAGCATTTTTGGCCAAAACCGAGCATTAAATTCACCAAATATTCATCCTTTATCCAAAAATTACCAAAAATTCACAGATCTCATATTTTCATGTGTAGATCATCTCTGTGAAATTTCGTGGCCCAACTCTAAGTCTACCACAATCTGTCCAAATCACATAAACCATACGAAAAACCGAACTACCTTGTGTTTCTAGCGTTAGATCGCAAAGATCTTGGTTTCTAGCCTTTGCTAGCCACTAGATACAACACCTACAAGCACAACAACACCACACCAAGCAAGTTATACCCACAATCAAGCCATTTCTTTCATGGTTTCGATTAAAACATCAAAACAAAGATTTTGACCGTAAAAATTCGTTTTTGACTCTTTTAACTACTTTCTTGGACCAAGATCCTTTGTATAACTTGTATACATCACTTGATCCTCCAAGAATCGGTTTCATCTCGGGTTTTCACCCATTTTTCATTTGAAACCTCATTTTCTCAAGATTATGGAATCAAAACTATGAATCAAACATTATAACCGTGTTTTTACCTTACAATTCTTGTTAGAAATCAAGGGTTTTGGATGAATGTGTAAAGGGTTGAAAGGGTTTTGGAGTTGGAGAGTTAGAAAAAAGAAAAATGAAATGTGTATGTGTGTGCATAGGACCGATCGGTCCAAGTTAGGGTGTGGGGTGGGACCCACATCTTCATTCTTGGCCACAAACTTGGATTGTGTAATCCGGATAATGTTGTGGATAATCTGGTTCAGTTCGTTTTTCGGTTAAACACTTAATTCGGTTTAAAACGAAGCTAAAACGGTCGTTTTTCGGCTTAAAAATAAAATTTATATAAAACCGATTTAAAATCTTTAAAAACTTAAACCATGACATTTAATGACTTAACACATCGTATTGTCGGTAATTGTGCGTCTTTTTCGGCTTGATCGATCGTCTCTTGCTTGGTTTGATGCTAAAGGTTTCGTTTATCGTACCGACGTACTAATAAATCGAAATCCTTTTTCTGTGCTATAATTCACTTATCCCGAAGCTTTAATACTTCGTAAACATCACTAAACATTATATATTTCGTCTATAATGTAATTCCCGATTCGTTCGGGTTTCAATAACCGTTCATCGATTAATCGTAATTCCGATACGACTAGTTGTACATTTGAGTATAATTCGTACTGAGAATCTTATATACTCGTATAATCACATTATAATTCATATATTCGATATTAAATAACACGTAAATAGTATATTCCGGCTAGGGTATACCTGAATTTGACGGAATTGTTACATTCTCCCCCCGTTACAAAAATTTCGTCCTCGAAATTTTACGCATCAACTCTTTCCTTTTGCGGAAATAGGTGGGGGTATTTCTTCCGAAATTCGTCCTTTCGTTCCGATGTATATTCTGGGCCTCGTTGCGAGTTCCATCTAACTTTGACCAACGAGATCTTATTGTGTTTAAGTTATTTGATTTTCCCGTCTACTATTTCTATGGGCTCCTCTACAATGTTGAGCTTATCATTTATTTGGACACCCTCTAAAGGTAACACCGTTGTCTCATCCGACAGACACCTTTTCAAGTTTGACACGTGAAACACGTTGTGAACTGCACTCTGTTCATCAGGCAGTTCTAATCGGTATGCTACAAGACCGATTTTTGCAATAATGTCGAACGGTCCAATGTATCTAGGGGCTAACTTCCCCGCCTTTCCAAATCTGACTACTCCTTTCCAAGGTGATACTTTCAAATATACTTTATCACCTTTCTCAAATGATAACGGTTTTCTACGGGTATCGGCATAACACTTCTGTCGATCCCGTGCGGCCTTCAGATTGTTCTTAATTTCAAGAATTTTGCTAGTCGTTTCCTGGACCAGATCTGATCTAATAACCTATGTGTCGCCCACTTCAGTCCAGCAGAGTGGTGATCGGCACTTCCGACCATACAATGCTTCGTAAGGCGCTGCCTTTATACTGCTATGATAACTGTTATTATAGGAAAATTCAACGAGTGGGAGATGTTGATCCCAATTTCCCTTAAAATCCAGTACGCATGCACGAAGCAAATCCTCCAGTGTTTGTATAGTCCTCTCAGACTGACCGTCGGTTTGAGGGTGGTAAGCGGTGCTTAGATCAATACGCGTTCCCAACGCTTCTTGGACAGCTTTCCAAAGGTTGGAGGTGAAATGGCTATCCCGATCAGAGATGATCGAGATGGGTATCCCATGACGAGACACAATTTCATTTATATAAATCTGCGCAAGTCTCTCAGTGTTATAATTATTTCTAATCGGGATAAAATGTGCCGATTTGGTTAATCGATCCACGATTACCCAAATTGCATCATGTCCACGGGACGTCTTATGGAGATGTGTCACAAAATCCATCGTGATCTTCTCCCACTTCCATTCAGGAATCTCCGGTCGTTGTAACATTCCCGAGGGTTTCTGGTGCTCCGCCTTAACCCTCGCACACGTCGTACACTTGCCGACGTACGTGGCTATATCCTTTTTCATACCCGGCCACCAGTAGAACTCCTTCACATCCTGGTACATCTTATCCGAGCCCGGATGTATGGAATATTTCGATTTATGCGCTTCGTCCATGATTAATTCACGAAGGTCATGGAGGGTCGGGATCCAAATCCGATTTTTGAAATAGAGAATTTCGTCTACGCGCTGTTCGAAATTCTTCTCGTTACCGTAAAGTCCCTCTTTTTCCAATTGTTCCTCTTTCAACGCCTCGCGTTGAGCGACTCGAATCAAATCTGAAAGGTTCGACTGGACTATCATCCCCAGCGCTTGCACTCGCAATTGCTTAACCCGATCCTTCCTACTCAAGGCATCAGCTACGACGTTAGCCTTGCCGGGGTAATAACGGATGTCACAGTCATAGTCGCTTAATAATTCGACCCATCTTCGTTGTCTCATATTCAGTTCTTTCTGATCGAATATGTGTTGCAAACTTTTATGATCGGTGAAGATGGTGCACTTTGTACCGTAGAGATAATGTCTCCAGATTTTAAGTGCGAAGATAACTGCTCCCAGTTCTAAGTCATGAGTGGTGTAGTTTTTCTCGTGTACTTTTAACTGACGAGAAGCATAGGCTATAACCTTATTATTTTGCATCAACACGCATCCTAACCCTCTCCGGGATGCGTCACAATACACGACAAAACCATCGTCTCCATCGGGGAGACTTAAGATTGGCGCTTGGCACAATCTTTGTTTTAGCGTTTGAAACGCCGTTTCCTGCTCTTCACCCCATTCATACTTTCGATCCTTTTGGGTCAAAAGGGTTAAAGGTTGGGCGATGCTGGAAAAGTTCTCTATAAATCGACGATAGTATCCAGCTAAGCCCAAGAATTGGCGGATTTCCTTTGGCGATTTAGGCGCTTGCCAACTCTTAACTGCTTCAACCTTACTTGGATCAACGTGTATTCCTTGATGGTTTATGACGTGACCAAGGAATTGCACTTCTTGTAACCAGAAGTTACACTTGGAGAATTTTGCATAAAACTTCTCCTGATTTAGAAGTTCTAGAATTGATCTTAAATGTTGCTCGTGCTCTTCTTTATTCTTCGAGTATATCAAAATATCGTCAATAAACACGATGACGAATTTATCGAGGTAGGGTTTACAGACTCGATTCATGAGATCCATGAACACTGCTGGCGCATTTGTTAGCCCAAAAGGCATAACTAAGAACTCGTAATGACCGTAGCGAGTCCGGAATGCGGTTTTTGGGATATCCTCCTCCTGAATTCTAACCTGATGGTATCCCGATCTAAGATCTATTTTCGAGAAGTAGCTCGCACCTTGTAGTTGGTCGAACAGATCATCGATTCGGGGGAGAGGATACCTATTTTTGATTGTCAACTTGTTCAACTCCCTGTAATCAATGCACATTCTAAGGCTCCCGTCCTTCTTTTTCACGAATAGTAACGGTGCACCCCACGGGGAATAACTAGGACGAATAAATCCTTTAACCAACAATTCTTGCAACTGGTTGGATAATTCTTGCATCTCAGATGGTGCAAGTCGGTAAGGTGCCTTAGCAACAGGGCCAGCTTGAGGTAATAAGTCGATTCTGAATTCGACCTGTCGGGTTGGCGGTAATCCAGGAAGTTCCTCTGGGAAAACTTGTGGAAATTCGCGTACCATGGGAATATCGTCCACCCGTTTTTCCTCAGAATCAGTGGCCGTCAGGCTCGCTAGATACGCCACACATCCCTGACGTATATATTTTAACACCTTGAGGTGGGATATAAATGGTATCATGGTGCCGGATTTTACTCCTTGCACTAATACCTCCTCGTCATCCGACACCCGGATCTTGACGATTTTCTTTTCACAGTTTATTTCTACCCTGTTACGTGCTAACCAATCCATTCCCACTATCACGTCAAAACTACCCAATTCTACCGGTAACAAGTCAATCAGAAAGGATTGTTCGTTCAGAATAAAAGGGCAATTCCGAACTATCAGATTAACTATCATGGTTTTACCGTTAGCGACTTCTACGGTGTAAGGTTCTATGGTTTCACCAATAGGAAGGTTTGCTATCGACAGGAATCTAACGGAGACAAAACTTCTATCGGCGCCTGTATCAAATAATACAGAAGCGTAATGATCAGAGACGAGGAATGTACCTGTCACTACGCTGGGGTCCTGGCGTGCCTCGTTCGCCCCCATCACGAATGCTCGGCCTCGCGCCGGATTGGACGACGATGCCTGACCCGAGGGTTGCCTCCCGTTTCCTCCCTGGTTCAGTTTCGGACAGTGTCTTTTGAAGTGATCCGTGCTGCCGCATTCATAGCAAGCACGGCTGGTGGTCACCATTTGGTTTTCTTGCGGGTTCTGCTGTCGGGCTGGTTGGGTCTTAAATGGCTGCGCACGGATAGGTTGCGGTTGTCGGTTCAGGTTGTTCAGATTTGTCTTACAATTTGGTGCGTAGTGTCCAATCCTGCCACACCGGTGGCACACCACCTCTTTGCACACGCCACCATGGTGGTAACCACATTTCCCACACTTAGGAAACGTTCCCTTCTGCGGTTCTTGCCTTCCGCCCGAACTAGTCATGGCGTAGTTCTGGGCAGTGGGTCTAGCACGTTTACCTTGCTGCTTTTCCTGGGTCCTATGGTCATGTGAACTCCGCTTCCCCCCAGCGGACTCTCCTGCCACCTTCAGTGACCCGCTTCTTACGAAATCATACGTGACGATACCAGCTTGCGTCACCGCACCCTCATACGTCTGGTGTCCCCCAGAATTGACTATACTCCTTACAACTGGAGTTAGCCCCCAAATATAACGCTCCATCCTCTTCGACTCTGGGGTGACCAACCATGGTACCAATCGCGACAACTCATTAAACCGGTTCGTATAACCCAAATGGTCTGCCCCCTGCATTTCCAGGTTCCACAATTCATTTTCTAATTTTTGCAATTCGTTTTTCGGGCAGAAATGTTCCAGTACAAGAGCCTTGAGCTCCGTCCAGGTCATGCGGTTTGTCGCCGCCTGGCCCCGGGTCTGCACTATCGTGTTCCACCATGTCAAGGCATGGTCCGTGAATGTGCAGGCAGCATACTTAACAACACAATCCTCGGGGCAGTTGCTGATATTCACCACGGATTCTATTTTCTCGATCCATTTAACTAATCCATTTGGTCCTTCAGACCCGCTAAACTCTAGAGGTTTGCACAACATAAAGTCCTTGATCGAACATCCCCTGGATGCACGAATCGGTTCAGTACGGTTCGTCTCTACCGTAGGTATAGGGCCATTACTGTCTGTAACGACCACCCTAGGCGGTGCGTCATTACTCGGAATCGTGTTATCATTCTGCGGAGGATTAACATTTTGTTCCCCGTCATTATTGGTGGTCGTTTGATTGCTCGGAGGGGTTGGATTGGCCGAATTGTTAATACTGGCGGCGATGCGCGATACTATATCCGGTATCGCCGCCTCTAACTGTTGAGCAATCAAACGACTCACGTCCACTTCCGACAATTGGGCTGAACGTTTTGGTGCCATTCTACACAACATCAAGAAAATATATATAATCAATACAAGTTCCAATCATAAAACACAACAAACATTCCATTCATTAATAAACGTTAGTACATATTACACAAACATCCGTTCATATTACTTTCCTGTCACTATTACATTAGATAAGTTTTCCTACATAGGGCCTATGTCGGCATCATCTCGACATAACCCGCAATGGGTCAGTGCTTGAATGATACCCAAAAGTATCTATACTGATATACCCCAAAAGAGACCCCCCCTAAGGGCCAGTGGTTGTATTATAACTAAACAAGATTCACTCCATGTTAGCATCACCACTAACTGCTTACACAGAGTATCAAAAAAAAAAAAACGGTCCCTGTCTATTCCCAACCCAACACAACTAAACACGGTGGTAAACCAACCACACCAACACCGCCGCCATCCCCACAATCACTGCCATTAAACCCCGGATCCGTGTTTCCATCCGGTCAATCAACCCCAGGGAGTAGGCGTCCTCCCTCCTCAGCTGCGCGATCGCATGCTGGCTGTCCAGTATGCAATCCACCAAGAGGTTCTTCCTCTGAATGCCCACCGTCAAGGCGGTGGTGTGCTCATTCATCCGCTCGGTGAGCACCCGGAGCCACGTCGCCTCGGTGGAGGGACGCTCATCCCTCACTGGCCTGGGGGTACCCCACACAGGTGGCGGCACTGGCCCGGGCTGGGGGCGGGAGGACTCGCCTCTGTGGTAAGTGGATCTGGGTGGGGTAAAGGTAGGTGGAACATACGGGACACTGATCCGCGCCGTGAGGCGGGGACCGGGTCTGGGAGTGGTGAGGGTGACCTGAGGTGCGGGTGGGGTGGGTGACCTGGTAACCCAAGCAGGGGAGGACAAGCTAGCACTCCTAAGGCTAGTCTCAGAAGGCTCGGTGCTGGAAGCTAAGCGTACACTCCTAGAGTCCCCGGAACTGGCCTCCTCCGGGTCCTCCTCTACAGATAAACTTCGTGATCTTGACATGCTTACCTGTTCACAAGTTAGCAAACATATAGTCCTTTTCATAATGTAAATCCTAATTAAATTAATATACACACATTTATACCACCTTGTCACATAAAATATTATCATATACTTACACATATGTTGCCGATTTTACCTATTAAAGTCCCCCGTGACTTCCCCTGAATTCTCTCGTGCGGACAAGTCTGTTATTATGTTCCGAACCATAATAACTCACTTGTCCATCCAAGTTCATCCAGACCTCGCCACAATACTTTATTAGTTGATATTTAGATCCTATAACACTTGAGCTACTGGTTATATTTTAGGTATCTTTTAAAGACGTCCTAATTCTTTATAACCAATGGCTCTGATACCAAGTTCTGTAACACCCCGTAACCGCAGCGGAAACGTACACGGGATGCAACAGACACATCTGATATCAACAGCATTGTTTATAAAGAAAGCACCACTACATTAATTTAAACGTATTACATTGTTCTGAGTTTCATAACCATCTAAGCGTTATCACATAAGTGTTACCGATAGTACATTAACATATTTAATGCAAAATATAGATCTCTAGACTTCCACAAAATAGCACACAGCATCGAACACATATCACTCATTCCAATTTGAGTGTACCTAGAAAGCATGTAAGGAAAACGGGTCAACTACGAATAGTTGGTGAGTTTCACTAATTTAAATAAACCATAACAAATCATTATAATAATCATAAATAAGCGATGTATTTATGCTGAGCCCACAAGTGAGAACTCTGTTAATCCCAAAACATATCGATTAACCTCCGGGAACTCTGTTACCCCAGAATACTTCCAATAACCTCTGGGAACTCTGTTACCCCAGAAACACATTTAATAACCTCTGGGAACTCCGTTACCCCTGAAAAACATTTAATAACCTCTGGGAACTCGGTTACCCCAGAACACATTTAATAACCTCTGGGAACTCGGTTACCCCAGAACACTGTTTCGGGCCTTACACTGTTAGCAACTCAGACAATTAACATCTTAATTCATTACCGTACGATTCCCGTACAATAAACATTATATAAATACGTTCATTTCCATGCGATCAGCATGTACTTAAACACTTTGATAAAAAACATGCTTTCCGCCCCGGGAAAATATTTAAAACAGTTCAGTAAAAGGGGGCTCGTGAAAACTCACCTTCTTGTGAGCAAAGATGTACTACGGTTCACGGCTACTGGTACAGATCTGTAATACGATCCCCAAATCGTTACTACACAATTTCTATCAATATAACTTAAATTCGTGTTAACCGGTACGTCCGGGGACACTGTTAACCCAGTACCGTACACGATCTAGGGACCATGTTAACCCCGAAATACTTTTCAGGACTTAGATTGTGATATTACTTAGAGTTCTTTAGTCAAAACTACCGATAGTTTGTTTTCTCGTTTTGCGTGCCTAGCACGATTATTCGTCTTTATGTTTTCAAAAAAATGAGTTTGACCACATACGTCCCGAAAATAGTCATTATTGATATTTTCATTAAAGTGGTGAAATTAGAGCTCGGTTAGACACCCCGTTTGGCCGCGGGGCCCGTTTCCGCCTTTAATACACCGGAAACGGTTAAGTCGGGTAAAATTACCCCAAATCGTCCGAATTATTTTCGCATGATTTATTTTTACTTGATTACCTTAGTTTCATAAAAATCATCCATTTTTAAGGTTTTCAAACACCAGTCAGCTCGCTTAGGCGAACTTTGCCGGTTTACTCGTTTTAAGCTTTAAAAGTTTGTTTTTAAGTTCCATTTAGCACAAATAAATATCCGTTTAGTCTCGGACCTTGAAATTTTGTACAAACCATATTTTGACATTAAGGAATTTTATAAAATTTTTCCAGAATAAATTTTTATATCTAAAATTTATTTAACCATTTTTAAACGTCATTTAAGCACCAAATATGTCGAAAATACCAAACGTCCTGCGAAAAATCCCAAATTTTTCTGGGATGACTCCAGTCACCCAAATAGTTCCCTGTAATTATTCCAGAACCAAAAACTCATTTTTCATGCCATTTTTACCAAAACCGAGCTAGAAATCCCAAGAACTTGTTTTACCGAAAAGCCTACTTAGACTTCTCCACTGAACCTGAAATTTTGTGTGTGACTTTTATATGTTATAAAAAGCTTATCTTAAATTTTCCAGAATTTTTCATGATGTTTAGCTATTTTTCAGCATTTTTGGCCAAAACCGAGCATTAAATTCACCAAATATTCATCCTTTATCCAAAAATTACCAAAAATTCACAGATCTCATATTTTCATGTGTAGATCATATCTGTGAAATTTCGTGACCCAACTCTAAGTCTACCACAATCTGTCCAAATCACATAAACCATACGAAAAACCGAACTACCTTGTGTTTCTAGCGTTAGATCGCAAAGATCTTGGTTTCTAGCCTTTGCTAGCCACTAGATACAACACCTACAAGCACAACAACACCACACCAAGCAAGTTATACCCACAATCAAGCCATTTCTTTCATGGTTTCGATTAAAACATCAAAACAAAGATTTTGACCGTAAAAATTCGTTTTTGACTCTTTTAACTACTTTCTTGGACCAAGATCCTTTGTATAACTTGTATACATCACTTGATCCTCCAAGAATCGGTTTCATCTCGGGTTTTCACCCATTTTTCATTTGAAACCTCATTTTCTCAAGATTATGGAATCAAAACTATGAATCAAACATTATAACCGTGTTTTTACCTTACAATTCTTGTTAGAAATCAAGGGTTTTGGATGAATGTGTAAAGGGTTGAAAGGGTTTTGGAGTTGGAGAGTTAGAAAAAAGAAAAATGAAATGTGTATGTGTGTGCATAGGACCGATCGGTCCAAGTTAGGGTGTGGGGTGGGACCCACATCTTCATTCTTGGCCACAAACTTGGATTGTGTAATCCGGATAATGTTGTGGATAATCTGGTTCAGCTCGTTTTTCGGTTAAACACTTAATTCGGTTTAAAACGAGGCCAAAACGGTCGTTTTTCGGCTTAAAAATAAAATTTATATAAAACCGATTTAAAATCTTTAAAAACTTAAACCATGACATTTAATGACTTAACACATCGTATTGTCGGTAATTGTGCGTCTTTTTCGGCTTGATCGATCGTCTCTTGCTTGGTTTGATGCTAAAGGTTTCGTTTATCGTACCGACGTACTAATAAATCGAAATCCTTTTTCTGTGCTATAATTCACTTATCCCGAAGCTTTAATACTTCGTAAACATCACTAAACATTATATATTTCGTCTATAATGTAATTCCCGATTCGTTCGGGTTTCAATAACCGTTCATCGATTAATCGTAATTCCGATACGACTAGTTGTACATTTGAGTATAATTCGTACTGAGAATCTTATATACTCGTATAATCACATTATAATTCATATATTCGATATTAAATAACACGTAAATAGTATATTCCGGCTAGGGTATACCTGAATTTGCCGGAATTGTTACACTCATTATCATCAACCGATGCTCTAGAAATCTCAGCATCCTCAGTACTTTTATTATTTCATCCCCCGGTTCCCTATCCGGGTCCTATTTCTCAATACATGTACCCACAAGATATGTACATATATATATATACATACACATTAGCACGTATAAATAATATTATTTACTTTACACATATGTTGCAATTTTTACCTATTAATGTACCCAGTGACTTCCCCTGAATTCCCTCGTGCAGACAAGTCTGTTATTATGTTCCGGACCATAATAACTCACTTGTCCATTCAAGTTCATCCAGATCCCGTCACTATGTATTATTAGTCGATATTCAGATCCTATAATACTTGAGCTACTGGTTATATTTTAGGTATCTTTTAAAGACATCCTAATTCTTTTATAACCAATGGCTCTGATACCAAGTTCTGTAACACCCCGCAACCGCAGCGGAAACGTAAACGGGGTGCGACAGACTCGTATGATATCAACCACATTGTTTATAAAGAAAACTGAATACATTAATATACTTCAAATTACATTATCTTGTATTTCATTACCGTCTAGGTGATACACGCATCATACAATACGATACACAATTCTATTTGTTATAATGTATCCTAACATCCTGCACGCAAATCTTACACACATTAAGCACTTAGCACGTAAGCAATCACTTCATCTTAATTGTATCTGAAAAGCATGTGAGAAAACGGGTCAACTACGAATAGTTGGTGAGTTTCACAATTTGAGTAAACCATGATAAATCCATATCAAAATATAATATTATCTGGGGGCACTGTTAACCCAGTACCGTACTCATTCCGGGGACAATGTTAACCCAGAAACACTTCCAAAGACATCTGGGGACACAGTTAACCCAGTAACACTTCCAAAGACATCTGGGGACACAGTTAACCCAGTAACACTTCCAAAGACATCTGGGGACACAGTTAACCCAGTAACACTTCCAAAGACATCTGGGGACACTGTTAACCCAGTACTGTACCCATTCCGTACGATTCCCGTACAATCAAATATTTATAAATACACGCAAATCCATGCGTTCAGTATGTATTTAAACATTTCAATAGTAACATGCTTCCGCCCCGATAAAATATTGAAAACAGTTCAGAAAAAGGGGCTCGTAAAACTCACCTTAGCACATGCAAGCAGGTAACAACAATCATTATCAGTTAACACGTCCAATCTGTAATATGATTCCTACGATCGTTACTATACACTCATTATTAATATAACTTTAACCAAGTCAACCGTACATCTGGGGACACTGTTAACCCAGCACTGTACCCGTTCTGGGGGCAAGGTTAACCCAGAAACACTTCTCCGGACTCAGATTGTGATGTCGTTTAGAGTTCCATGGTCACAACTACTATTAGTCGTTTTTTCTCGTTTTGCGTGCCTAGCACGGTTATCCGTTTTTACGTTTCAAAAATGAGTTTGGTCACACACGACCCGAAAATAGTTGTTGATTGATAATTTAGTTAAAGTGGTGAAATTTGAGCTCGGTTTAGACGCCCCGATTGGCCGCGGGACCCGTTTCCGTATTTGGCGTACCGGAAACTGTTAAATCGGTTAAAATTACTCAAATCATCCGAATTATTTTCGGATGATTCATTTTTACTTGTTTAACTCATTTATATGAAAATAGTCCATTTTTAGGGTTTTTATACACCAGTCAGCTCGCTTAAGCGAACTTCACCGGTTTACGCGTTTTAACTTTAAAAGTTTGATAATTAGCACAAATAATTATCCGTTTAATCTCGGATCTTGAAATTTTGCACAAATGACTTTTTGACAGTGGGGAATTTTATAAAAATATTTCCAGAATTAATTCTTATATTTAAAATTTATTTATCTATTTTTAAACACCATTTAAACACTAAATATATCGTAAATACCAAACGATCTTAGAAAAATCTCAAATTTCTCCTGGATGTCCCCTGCCATCCACATAGTCCCCTGTAATTTTTCCAGAACCAAAATCTTCTTTTACATGCCATTTTTACTAAAACCGAACTAGAGCACCCTAGCACTCGTTTAACCGAAACGCCTACTTAGACTTCTCCAACTGACCTAATATTTTGTGTGTGACTTATACACGATATAAAAAGCTTATCTGAAATTTTCCAGAATTTTTCATGATATTTAACTATTTTTCACCATTTTTGGCCAAAACCGAGCATTAAATTCACCAAATATTCATCCTTTATCCAAAAATTCACAGAACTCTTATTTTCATGTGTAGAACATCCCTGTAAAATTTCATGATCTAACTCTACACATAACACAATCTGTCCAAATATCCCAAAACCGAACATAACCGAATATACCTTTCGTTTTCCGCCACTAAAAGCTACAAACTCGTCTTTCCGCCTTATCTACCACTAAATACAGAACCTACAAACAACATACCACAATACTAAGCAAGTTACACTCACGATCAAGCCTCTTACACTATAGTTTCGGTTATGATTCCAAAAACAAAGTTTTAACCGTAAAAATTCATTTTTGATTCGTTTAACTCCTTTCTTGGACCAAGATCCCTTGTATAACCCGTATACATCACTTGATCATGCAAGAATCGGTTTTCATCTTTGAAACCTCATTTTCTTGCAAACAAACTCAAGAAACGAAGGTGGAAACGTGAATAACTCGAATTTTTACCTCGGTTTTCTTGATAAAATCTCGGTTTTTATGATCTTGATGTGGAGAGGATTGAAGTTCATAGAGATTTTTGTTGTAAAAAAAAATGAAAGGGCTAGGGGAGATCCCCCATTTCCGATCGGAAGTAGTAGAGGGGTGGGGTGGGACCCACTTCTCCAATCTTAGCCACATATTTGGATTCTCGTAATCCGGATAATGTTTTGGATAATCTGGTTCAGTTCGTTTTTCGGTTAAACGTTTAATTCGGCTTAAAACGAGGCTAAAACGGTCGTTTTTCGGCTTAAAAATGAAATATATATAAAACCGATTTAAAAACTTAAACCATGACATTTATTAACTTAAAACATCATAGTATTAATAATTGTGCATCTTTTTCGGCTTGATCGATCATCTCTTGCTCGGTTTGGTATTGAAGGTTTCGTTTAATGTATCGACGTACCATTAAATCGAAATTCTTTTTCTGTGCCGTACTTTACTTATCCCGAAGCATTAATGCTTCGTAACATCACTAAATATTATAGATATCGTCTATAATTGAACCCTCGATTCGTTCGGGTTTCAATAACTACCGATCGATTAATCGCATAATCAATACGATGAATTACATATTCACGTACAATCAATACAGTGAGCCATGTATTCTCGTATAATTACCATGGTAATTCATGTTTCCGACATTAAATATGACGTAACTATTGTCTACCGGTTAGGGTATACCGGGTTTCGTCGGAATCGTTACATATATCTCGGGGCTAACTTCCCCGCCTTTCCAAACCTGACTACACCCTTCCAAGGTGATACTTTCAAATACACTTTATCACCTTTCTCAAATGACAACGGTTTTCTACGGGTATCGGCATAACTCTTCTGCCGATCCCGCGCGGCCTTCAGATTGTTCCAAATTTCAAGGATTTTGCTGGTCGTTTCCTGGACCAGGTCTGATCTAATAACCTGAGTGTCACCCACTTCAGTCCAGCAGAGTGGTGATCGGCACTTCCGACCATACAATGCTTCGTAAGGCGCTGCCTTTATACTGCTATGGTAACTGTTATTATAGGAAAATTCAACGAGTGGGAGATGTTGATCCCAATTTCCCTTAAAATCCAGTACACACGCACGAAGCAAATCCTCCAGAGTTTGGATGGTCCGCTCAGACTGACCATCGGTCTGAGGGTGGTAGGCTGTGCTTAAATCAATGCGCGTTCCCAGCGCTTCTTGCACAGCTTGCCAAAGATTGGAGGTGAAATGGCTATCCCGATCGGAGATGATCGAGATAGGTATCCCATGACGAGACACAATTTCATTTATATAAATCTGCGCAAGTCTCTCAGTGTTATAATTATTTCTAATCGGGATAAAATGTGCCGATTTGGTTAATCAATCCACGATTACCCAAATTGCATAATGTCCTCGGGACGTTTTAGGAAGATGTGTCACAAAATCCATCGTGATTTGCTCCCACTTCCGTTCGGGAATTTCTGGTTGTTGTAACATTCCCGAGGGTTTCTGGTGCTCTGCCTTAACTCTCGCACAAGTCGTACATTTACCGACATACGTTGCGATATCCTTTTTCATACCCGGCCACCAGTAGAACTCCTTCACATCCTTGTACATCTTATCCGATCCCGGATGTATGGAATATTTTGATCTATGAGCTTCATCCATGAATAATTCACGAAGATCATGGAGGGTCGGGATCCAAGCCCGATTTTTGAAATAGAGAATTTCGTCCACGCGCTGTTCGAAATTCTTCTCATTGCCGTAAAGTCCCTCCTTTTCCAATTGTTCCTCTTTCAACGCCTCACGTTGAGCGACTCGAATCAGGTCCGAAAGGTTCGACTGGACTATTATCCCCAGCGCTCGCACTCGCAATGGCTTAACCCGATCTTTCCTACTCAAGGCATCGGCTACAACGTTAGCCTTGCCGGGGTGATAACGGATGTCACAGTCATAATCGCTCAACAACTCGACCCATCTTCGTTGCCTCATATTCAGTTCTTTCTGATCGAATATGTGTTGTAAACTTTTATGATCGGTGAAGATGGTGCACTTCGTACCATAGAGATAATGTCTCCAGATTTTAAGTGCGAAGATAACCGCTCCCAGTTCTAAGTCATGAGTAGTGTAATTTTTCTCGTGTACTTTTAACTGTCGGGAAGCATAGGCTATAACCTTATTATTCTGCATCAACACGTATCTTATCCCTCTACGCGATGTGTCACAATACGCGACAAAACCATCGTCTCCATCGGGGAGACTTAAAATCGGCGCTTGGCACAATTTTTGCTTTAACGTTTGAAACGCCGTTTCCTGCTCTTCTCCCCATTCATACTTTCGATCCTTTTGAGTCAGGAGGGTTAAAGGTTGGGCGACGCTGGAAAAGTTCTCTATAAATAGACGATAATATCCAGCTAAGCCTAAGAATTGGCGGATTTCCTTTGGCGTTTTAGGCGCTTGCCAATTCTTAATTGCTTCAATCTTACTCGGATCAACGTGTATTCCTTGATGGTTTACGACGTGACCGAGGAATTGCACTTCTTGTAACCAGAAGTTACACTTGGAGAATTTTGCATACAACTTCTCCTGATTCAGAAGTTCTAAAATTATTCTTAAGTGCTGCTCGTGCTCTTCTTTACTTTTCGAGTAAATCAAAATATCGTCAATAAACACGATGACGAATTTGTCGAGGTAGGGTTTACAGACTCGATTCATGAGGTCCATGAACACTGCCTGCGCGTTTGTTAGCCCGAAAGGCATAACTAAGAACTCGTAATGGCCGTAGCGAGTCCGGAATGCGGTTTTTGGGATATCCTCTTCCTGAATTCTAACCTGATGGTATCCCGATCTAAGATCGATTTTTGAGAAATAGCTCGCACCTTGCAGCTGGTCAAACAGGTCATCAATTCGGGGAAAAGGGTACCTATTTTTGATTGTTAACTTGTTCAGCTCCCTGTAATCAATGCACATTCTAAGGCTCCCGTCCTTCTTTTTCACGAATAGTACAGGTGCACCCCACGGGGAATAGCTAGGACGTATAAATCCTTTATCCAACAATTCCTGCAACTGATTGGATAATTCTTGCATCTCGGACGGTGCAAGTCGGTAGGGTGCTTTAGCAACAGGGCCAGCTTGAGGTATTAAATCGATTATGAATTCGACTTATCGGGTTGGCGGTAATCCAGGAAGTTCTTCTGGGAAAACTTGTGTAAATTCGCGTACCACCGGGATATCATCCACCCGTTTCTCCTCAGAATCTGTGGCCGTCAAGCTCGCTAGATACGCCACACATCCCTGGCGTATATATTTTAACACCTTGAGATGGGATATAAATGGTATCATTATGCCTGACTTCTCTCCTTGCACTAACACCTCTTCGTCATCCGACACCCGGATCTTGACGATTTTCTTTTCACAGTTTATTTCCACTTTGTTACGTGCTAACCAATCCATTCCCACTATCACGTCAAAACTACCTAATTCTACCGGTAATAAGTCAATCAGGAAGGATTGATAGTTCAGAATAAAAGGGCAATTCCGAACTATCTGATTAACTATCATGGTTTTACCGTTAGCGACTTCTACGGTGTAAGGTTCTATGGTTTCACTAATCAGAAGGTTTGCTATCGATAGGAAATTAACAGAGACAAAACTTTTATCGGCACCTGTATCAAATAATACAGAAGCGTAATGATCAGAGACGAGGAATGTACCTGTCACTACGCTGGGGTCCTGGCGTGCTTCGTTCGCCCCCATCACCGAATGCTCGGCCTCTCGCCGGATTGGACGACGATGCCTGACCCATGGTTTGCCTCCCATTTCCTCCCTGGTTCAGCTTCGGGCAGTTTCTATTGAAGTGATCCGTGCTGCCGCATTCAAAACAAGCACGGCTGGTGGTTATCATTTGGTTTCCTTGAGGGTTTGGTTGTCGGGCTGGTTGGGTCCTAAATGGCTGCGCACGGATAGGTTGCGGTTGTCGGTTCAGATTGTTCAGGTTTGTCTTACATCTCGGTGCGTAGTGCCCATCCCTGCAACACCGATGGCACACTACTCCCCTGCACTCGCCACCATGCTGGTAACCGCATTTTCCACACCTAGGAAACGTCCTTGTCTGCGGTTCCTGCCTTCCGCCTGAACTAGTCATGGCGTAGTTCTGGGCAGCGGGCCGAGCACGTTTATTTTGTTGCTTCTCCTGGATCCTATTATCATACGTACCTCGCTTTCCCCCAGCAGACTCTCCTGCCACCTTCAGTGACCCACTCCTCACGAAATCGTATGTGACGATACCAGCTTGCGTCACCGCACCCTCAAACGTCTGGTGTCCCCCAGCGTTGACTATACTCTTACTACTGGAGTTAGTCCCCATATATAACGCTCAACCCTCTTTGACTCTGGGGTGACCAACCATGGCACCAATCGTGACAACTCATTAAATCGGTTCGTATAACCCAAGTGGTCTGCCCCCTGCATCTCCAGGTTCCACAATTCGTTTTCTAACTTCTTCAGTTCGTTTTTCGGACAGAAATGTTCCAGCACAAGGGCCTTGAGTTCTGCCCAGGTCATGCGGTTTGTCGCTGTCTGACCGCGAGTCTGCACTATTGTGTTCCACCATGTCAAGGCATGGTCCGTGAACGTGCAGGTAGCATACTTAACAACATAATCCTCAGGGCAGTTACCGATGTTCACAACCGACTCTATTTTCTCAATCCACTTAACCAACCCATTGGGTCCCTTAGACCCGTTAAATTCTAGGGGCTTGCACAACATGAAATCTTTAATTGAAAATCCCTTTGTTGTAGGAGTCGGTTCAGTGCGGTTCGTTTCAACACTAGGTATAGGGCCATTACTGTCTGTAACGACCACCCTAGGCGGTGCGTCATTACTCGGAATCGGGTTATCGTTCGGTGGAGGATTAACATTTTGTTCCCCATCATTATTGGTGGTCGTTTGATTGCTCGCAGGGCCTGGATTGGTCGTATTGTTAATACTGGCGGCGATGCGCGATACTATATCCGGTATCGCCGCCTCTAACTGCCGAGCAATCAGACGACTCACATCCACTTCTGACATTTGAGCTGACCGTTTTGGTGCCATTCTACACAACATTAAGAAAATACATATAATTAATACAATTTCCAATCTCAATACACAACACATATTCCATTTATTAATAAACATTAGTACATATTACATAAGCATCAGTACACATTTCATAAACATCAGCCCATAGATCAAGTTTTCATACATCGGTCCTACATCGGCATCATTTCGACATAACCCGCTATGGGTCAGTGCTTGAATGATACACCAAAAGTATCTACAATGATATTCCCAAAAAAAAGAGACCCCCTATGGGCTAGTGGCTGTACTATAACTACCCAAGGTTCACTCTATGTTAGCATCGCCACTGACTGCTTACACAGAGTATCAAAAAGCGGACCCGGACTACTACCATCCTAACATGACTAAACATGGTGGTATACCAACCACACCATCACTGCCACCATCACCACTAACACCGCTATCAAACCCCGGATCCGTGTCTCCATCCGGTCAATCATCCACTGGGAGTATGCACCCTCCCTCCTCAGCTGGCCAATCGCGTACTGGCTGTCCAGTACGCAGTCCGCCAAGTGATTCCTCCTCTGAATACCCACCGTCAAAGCGACGGTGTGATCAACCACCTGCTCATGGAGCACTCAAAGCCATGCAGCCTCGGAGGAGGGACGCTCATCCCTCTCCAGCCTAGGGGTACCCCACACGGGTGGAGGCACAGGCTCAGGCTGGAGGCGGGAGGACTCGCCCCTGTGGTAAGTGGGTCTGGGTGGGGTAGAGGTAGGTGACATAAGGGACACTGATCCGCACCGTGAGGCGAGGACCGGGTCTGGGAGGGGGTAGGGGTGACCTGTGGTGCGGGTGGGGTGGGGGATCTGGCAACCCTAGCAGGGGAGGACAAGCTAGCACTCCTATGGCTAGTCTCAGTAGGCTCAGTGCTGGATGCTAAGCGTAAGCTCCTAGAGTTCCCGGAACTGGCCTCCTCCGGGTCCTCTTCCATGGACAAACTTCGAGACCTCGACATCTTTACCTGTACACAAGTTAGAAAACATATAGTTCATTCCATGATGTAAATCACAATTAATATACACATATTTATACAACTTTGCCACATAAAAATATTATCATATACTAACACGTATGTTGCCGGTTTTACCTATTAGTGTTCCCCGTGACTTTCCCTGAATTCCCTCGTGTGGACAAGTCTGTTATTATGTTCCGGACCATAATAACTCACTTGTCCATCCAAGTTCATCCAGATCTCGTCACTATAAATTATTAGTTGATATTCAGATCCTATAATACTTGAGCTACTGGTTATATTTTAGGTATCTTTTAAAGACGTCCTAATTCTTTATAACCAATGGCTCTGATACCAAGTTCTGTAACACCCCGTAACCGCAACGGAAACGTAAACGGGATGCAACAGACACGTCTGATATCAACAGCATTGCTTATAAAGAAAACACCACTACATTAATTTACATCATATTATATTGTTCCAAGTTTAGTTCCCGTCTAGGCGATAGCACATAAGTTTTACCAACATTACATTATCATATTTAATACAATATGATCACTAAACTTCCACAAATAGCACGCATCATCAAGCATGTAGCACTTATTCCAGTTTGGGAGTACCTAGAAAGCATGTAAAGAAAACGGGTCAACTACGAATAGTTGGTGAGTTTCACTAATTTAAATAGACATTGACAATCATTATGATAAATCATATATTAGCGATGTAATTATGCTGAGCCCACAAGCAAAACCTCTGTCTGGGGACACTGTTAACCCAGTACAGTACCCATTCCGGGGGCAATGTTAACCCAGAAACACGTCTAGGGACATCTGGGGACACTGTTAACCCAGTATAATACTCATTCCGGGGGCAATGTTAACCCTGAAACACTTCTAGGGACACCTGGGGACACTGTTAACCCAGTACTGTACTCATTCCGTACGATTTTCATACAATCTGATATTCATAAATACACGCAAATCCATGTGTTCAGTATGTATTTAAACATTTCAATAATAACATGCTTTCCGCCCCGGGAAAATATTTAAAAACAATTCAGAAAAAGGGGCTTGTGAAACTCACCTTATCGTAGTTAATTGGCTATCACAGTACGTGAGCTATTAATCCGGATCTGTAATACGTTCCCTAAATTCGTTACTATACATTCACTATTTATATAATTTTAATCGTGTTAACCGTTACATCTGGGGACACTGTTAACCCAGTACTGTACCCGTTCCGGGGGCAATGTTAACCCAGAAACACTTCTCAGGACTCAGATTGTGATATCGTTTAGAGTTCACTAGTCAAAATTACTACTAGTCGTTTTTCCGTTTTGCGTGCCTAGCACGGTTATCCGTTTTTACGTTTCAAAAATGAGTTTGGTCACACACAACCCGAAAATAGTTGCTGTCTGATAATTTAAGTAAAGTTGTGAATTTAGAGCTCGGTTTAGTCGCCCCGGTTGGCCACGGGACCCGTTTCCGTCTTTAGCGTACCGAAAACTGTTAAAATTACTCAAATCATCCGAATTATTTTCGGATGATTTATTTTACTTGTTTAACTTAGTTATATGAAAATAATCCATTATTAGGGTTTTTATACACCAGTCAGCTCGCTTATGCGAACTTTACCGGTTTACGCGTTTTAAGCTTTAAAAGTTTGTTTTTTATCTTCTTTTTAGCACAAATAAATATCCGTTTAATCTAGGATCTTGAAATTTTTCACAAATCACTTTTTGACAGTGGGGATTTTTATAAAAATATTTCCATAATTAATTTTTATATTTAAAATTTATTTATCTATTTTTAAACACCATTTAAACAATAAATATGTCGTAAATACCAAACGATCTTAGAAAAATCCCAAATTTTTCCTGGATGACCCCTGCCATCCACATAGTTCCCTGTAATATTTCCAGAACCAAAATCGCATTTTACATGCCATTTTCACTAAAACTGAGCTAGAAAACCCTAGAACTCGTTTAACCGAAAAGCCTACTTAGACTTTTCCAACTGACCTCAAATTTTGTGTGTGACTTATACATGTTATAAAAAGCTTATCTGAAATTTTCCAGAATTTTTCATGATATTTAACTATTTTTCACCATTTTTGGCCAAAACCGAGCATTAAATTCACCAAATATTCATCCTTTGTCCAAAAATTACCAAAAATTCACAGAACTTATATTTTCATATATATAACACCTCTGTAAAATTTCATGACCTAACTCTAAACGAGACACAATCTGTCCAAAACTTAATCATCACACAAAAACCGAACTACCTTGTGTTTCTAGCTTCAAATCGCAAGGATCTCGCTTTCTAGCCTTTGCTATCAACTAGATACAACACCTACAAGCACAATAACACCACACCAAGCAAGTTACACCCACAATCAAGCCATTTCTTTCATGGTTTCGGTTATGATATAAAAACAAAGATTTAACCGTAAAAATTCGTTTTTGGTTCGTTTAACCCCTTTCTTGGACCAAGATCCCTTGTATAACTCGTATACATCACTTGATCATGCAAGAATCGGTTCCATCTCGGGTTTTCACCCTTTTTCACTTGGAAACCTCATTTTCTTGCAAGAACACTCAAGAAACGAAGATAACACGTACATAACACGATCTTTACCTCGTTGTTCTTGCTACAAAACTCGGTTTTTAGTTTATGATCTTGAGAGAGGATGAAGATTTGTTGAATGTTGTGTTAAAAAAAGAAAACAAAGCATAAGGGGTATGCCCCTTATTCCGATCGGACCTAAGGAGAGGTGGGGTGGGACCCACCTTTCCATTCTAAGCCACACATTTGGATTTCCACAATCCGGATAACGTTTTGGATAATCTGGTTCAGTTCGTTTTTCGGTTAAATGTTTAATTCGGCTTAAAACGAGGCTAAAACGGTCGTTTTCGGCTTAAAAATGAAATTTATATAAAACCAATTTATAAAACTTTAAAAACTTAAACCATGGCATTTATTATCTTAGAACATCATATTATTAATAATCGCGCATCTTTTTCGGCTTGATCGATCGTCTCTTGCTTGGTTTGGTATTAAAGGTTTCGTTTAACGTACCGACGTACCATTAATTGAAATTTCTTTTTCTGTGCTTTAATTCACTTATCCCGAAGCTTTAACACTTCGTAAACATCACTAAATATTATGTATCTCGTCTATAATGTATCCCCGATTCGTTCGGGCTTCAATAACCGTTAATCGGTTAATCGTACTTCCAATACGATTAACTGTATAATCGAGTATAATCCGTAATGTGAATCATACATACTCGTATAAACGCATTATAATTCATATATTCATTATCAAATAACACATAAATAGTATATACCGGCTAGGGTATACCTGAATTTGCCGGAATCGTTACAATACATACATACATGCACACACACACACATACATACATTCATACATACATACATACATACATACTGTAACGATTCCGACTAAACCAGGTATACCCTAACCGGTAGACCATCGTTACGTTAAATTTAATGTCAGGTACATGAATTACCATAGTAATTATACGAGAATACATGGTTCACTGTATTGATTGTACGTGAATATATAATTCATCGTATTGAATATGCGATTAATCGATCGATAGTTGTTGAAACCCGAACGAATCGAGGGTTCAATTAGAGACGATATCTATAATATTTAGTGATTTTACGAAGCATTAATGCTTCGGGATAAGTAAAGTACGGCACAGAAAAAGAATTTCGATTTAATGGTACGTCGGTACATTAAACGAAACCTTAAATACCAAACCGAGCAAGAGACAATCGATCAAGCCGAAAAAGATGCGCAATTATTAATGACATGGTGTTTTAAGTTAATGGAAGTCATGGTTTAAGTTTTTAAAGTTTTTAAATCTGTTTTATATAAATTTCATTTTTAAGCCGAAAAACGACCGTTTTAGCCTCATTTTAAGCCGAATTAGACATTTAACCGAAAAACGAACTGAACCAGATTATCCGAAACATTTTCCGGATTACGGGAATCCAATTGTGTGGCCTAGAATGGAGAGGTGGGTCCCACCCCACCCCCCTCATTAATCCGATCGAAATGGGGAAGAATCCCCTAGGCTTCATTTCTTTTTTTTCAACAACACTCCCATGTTCTTCAATCCTTTCTCAAGATCATGATCCAAAACCGAGATTTTGTAGCAAGAAAACAAGGTAAAGAACCGAGTTAATCACGTGTTCATCTTCGTTTCTTGAGTTTGTTTGCAAGAAAATGAGGTTTCAAAGATGAAAACCGATTCTTGCATGATCAAGTGATGTATACGAGTTATACAAGGGATCTTGGTCCAAGAAAGGAGTTAAACGAACCGAGAACGAATTTTTACGGTTAAATCTTTGTTTTTAAAGCAATAACCGAAACTATAGTGTAAGAGGCTTGATCGTGAGTGTAACTTGCTTGGTATTGTGGTATGTTGGTTGTAGGTTCTGTATTTAGTGGTAGATAAGGCGGAAAGACGAGTTTGTAGTTTGTAGTGGCTGAAAACGAAAGGTGTATTCGGTTTATGTTCGGTTTTGGATATTTGGACAGATTGTGATACGTGTAGAGTTAGGTCATGAAATTTTACAGCGTTGTTGAATACATGAAAATATGAGTTCTGTGAATTTTTGGTAATTTTTGGATAAAGGATGAATATTTGGTGAATTTAATGCTCGGTTTTGGCTAAAAATGGTGAAAAATAGTTAAATATCATGAAAAATTATGGAAAATTGCAGATAAGTATTTTATATTATATATAAGTCACACACAAAATTTAAGGTCATTTGGAGGAGTCTAAGTAGGCTTTTCGGTTAAACGAGTTCTAGGGTTTTCTAGCTCGGTTTTAGTGAAAATGGCATGTAAAAGAAGATTTTGGTTCTGGAAAAATTACAGGAGACTATGTGGATGGCAGGGGACATCCAGGAAAAATTTGGGATTTTTCTAAGATCGTTTGGTATTTACGACATATTTAGTGTTTAAATGGTGTTTAAAAATAGATAAATAAATTATAAATATAAAAATTAATTCTGGAAATATTTTTATAAAATTCCCCACTGTCAAAAAGTGATTTGTGCAAAATTTCAAGATCCGAGATTAAACGGATAATTATTTGTGCAAAAACAAACTTTTAAAGTTTAAAAAGCGTAAACCGGTAAAGTTCGCATAAGCGAGCTGACTGGTGTATAAAAATCCTAAAAATGGACTATTTTCATATAAATGAGTTAAACAAGTAAAAAAAAATCATCCGAAAATAATTCGGATGATTTGGGTAATTTTTGTCCGATTTAACAGTTTCCGGTACGCTAAAGACGGAAACGGGTCCCGCGGCCAATCGGGGCGTCTAAACCGAGCTATAATTTCACATCTTTAATTAAATTATCAGTCAACCACTATTTTCGGGTCGTGTGTGACCAAACTCATTTTTGAAACATAAAAACGGGTAACCGTGCTAGGCACGCAAAACGGGGAAAACAAGCTATTAGAAAATTTGACTGTTGAACTCTAAACGATATCACAATCTGAGTCCAGAGAAGTGTGTAACACCCCGCAACCGCAGCGGAAACGTAAACGGGATGCGACAGACACCTCTGATATCAACCACATTGTTTATAAAGAAAACTGAATGCATTAATATACTTCAAAATTTCATTATCTCGTATTTCATTACCGTCTAGGTGATACACACATCATACCATACGATACATAACTCTATTTGTTATAATGTATCCTAACATCCTGCACGCAAATCTTACACACATCAAGCACTTAGCACGTAAGCAATCATTTCATCTTAATTGTACCTGAAAAGCATGTGAGAAAACGGGGTCAACTACGAATAGTTGGTGAGTTTCACAATTTTAGTAAACCATGATAAATCCATATCATAATATGATACTATCTGGGGACACTGTTAACCCAGTATTGTACTCACTCCGGGGGCAATGTTAACCCGGAAACACTTCTAGGGACCCCTGGGGACACTGTTAACCCAGTACTGTACTCACTCCGGGGGCAATGTTAACCCGGAAACACTTCCAAAGACATCTGGGGACACTGTTAACCCAGTCCTGTACCCATTCCGTACGATTCCCGTACAATAAACATTATATAAATACACGCAAATTCATGCGTTCAGTATGTATTTAAACATTTAAATAGTAACATGCTTTCCGCCCCGGGAAAATATTTGAAAACAATTCAGAAAAAGGGGCTCGTGAAACTCACCTTAGCACATGCTAACAGGTAACAACAATCATTATCAGTTAGCACGTCCAATCTGTAATATGATCCCTACGATCGTTACTATACACTCATTATTAATATAACTTTAGCCAAGTTAACCGGTACATCTGGGGGCACTGTTAACCCAGCACTGTATCCGTTCTGGGGGCAAGGTTATCCCAGAAACACTTCTCCGGACTCAGATTGTGATGTCGTTTAGAGTTCAATGGTCACAACTACTATTAGTCGTTTTTCTCGTTTTGCGTGCCTAGCACGGTTATCTGTTTTTATGTTTCAAAAATGAGTTTGGTCACACACGACCCGAAAATAGTGGTTGACTGATAATTTAATTAAAGATGTGAAATTATAGCTCGGTTTAGACGTCCCGATTGGCCGCGGGACCCGTTTCCGTCTTTGGCGTACCGGAAACTGTTAAAATAGGTTAAAATTACTCAAATCATCCGAATTATTTTCGGATGATTCATTTTTACTTGTTTAACTCATTTATATGAAACTAGTCCATTTTTAGGGTTTTTATACACCAGTCAGCTCGTTTAAGCGAGCTTTACCGGTTTACTCGTTTTAAGCTTTAAAAGTTCGTTTTTGCACAAATAATTATCCGTTTATTCTCGGATCTTGAAATTTTGTACAAATCACTTTTTGACAGTGGGGAATTTTATAAAAATATTTCCAGAATTAATTTCTATATTTAAAATTTATTTATCTATTTTTACACACCATTTAAACACTAAATATATCGTAAATACCAAACGATCTTAGAAAAATCCCAAATTTTTCCTGGATGTCCCCTGCCATCCACATAGTCCCCTGTAATTTTTCCAGAACCAAAATTTTCTTTTACATCCCCTTTTTACTAAAACCGAGCTAGAAATCCCTAGAACTCGTTTAACCAAAAAGCCTACTTAGAATTCTCCAACGGACCTCAAATTTTGTGTGTGACTTATACATGATATGAAAAGCTTATCTGAAATTTTCCAGAATTTTTCATGATATTTAACTATTTTTCATCATTTTTGGCCAAAACCGAGCATTAAATTCACCAAATATTCATCCTTTATCCAAAAAATTACCAAAAATTCACAGAACTCATATTTTCATGTGTTTAACACCTCTGTAGAATTTTATGACCTAACTCTAAAGCATCAACAATCTGTCCAAATTTCCCAAAACCGAACATAACCGAATATACCTTTCGTTTTCCGCCACTACGAGCTACAAACTCGTCTTTCCGCCTTATCTACCACTAAATACAGAGCCTACAAACAATATACCACAATACCAAGCAAGTCACACTCACGATCAAGCCATTTCTTTCATGGTTACGGTTAAGATACAAAAACAAAGATTTAAACCGTAAAAATTCGTTCTTGGTTCGTTTAACCCCTTTCTTGGACCAAGATCCTTTGTATAACCCGTATACATCACTTGATCATGCAAGAATCGGTTTTCATCTTTGAAACCTCATTTTCTTGCAAATAAACTCAAGAAACGAAGATGGAAACGTGATTAACTTGCTTATTTACCTTGTTTTCTTGCTAAAAACTCTCGGTTTTGGATCATGATCTTGAGAGGATTGGAGATTGTTGGATGAGTTTGTGTGAAAAAAGAAAAATGAAATGGGTTTTTGGGGGTGGTGGTCCGATCGGTCTCTTGGAGGGGTGGGGTGGGACCCACCTCTTCATTTTAGGCCACATGTTTGGATTCTCGTAATCCGGATAATGTTTTGGATAATCTGGTTCAGTTCGTTTTTCGGTTAAATGTTTAATTCGGCTTAAAACGAGGCTAAAACGGTCGTTTTTCGGCTAAAAAATGAAATTTATATAAAACCGACTTAAGAACTTTAAAAACTCAAACCATGACTTTCGTTAACTTAAAACATCATATTATTAATAATTTCGCATCTTTTTCGGCTTGATCGATTGTCTCTTGCTTGGTTTGGTATTAAAGGTTTCGTTTAATGTACCGTCGTACCATTAAATCGAAATTCTTTTTCTGTGCCGTACTTTACTTATCCCAAAGCATTAATGCTTCGTAAAATCACTAAATATCATATATCTCGTCTATAATTGAACCCTCGATTCGTTCGGGTTTCAATAACCATCAATCGATTAATCGCATATTCAATACGATAAATTATTTATTCACGCACAATTAATACAGTGAACCCTGTATTCTCGTATAGTTACTATGGTAACTCATGTACCCGACATTAAATATGACGTAACTATTGTCTACCGGTTAGGGTATACCGGGTTTCGTCGGAATCGTTACATTCTCCCCCCGTTAAGAAATTTAGTCCTTGAAATTTTACACGCTCCCCATCCCTTTCCGAGGGAAGGGTGGGGGTTTTTCCTTCAAAACACACCCTCGCGTTACCAGGTATAATCTGGTCCTCGCTGTGAATTCCACTTAATCTTAATCAATAAAGCTTGGTGTGTCCAAACTGTTTAGTTTTCCCGTCTATTATCTCTACGGAATTATTTATGATATCTAGCATGTCTTCTATGAGTACCTCTATTACTAGTACTTCCGTTGCCTCATCGCTTAGGCACTTTTCAATCCGTATACATGGCAAAACATTATGTATAGTACTTAGCCCCTGGAGTACTCTAATCGATAAACTAAATGACCAATCATGGAGATAGTCTCATGTGGTCCGATATATTAAGAAGCTATTTTCGGTTTTGCCAAACCTCATATCACCTCTCTCCAAGGTGATGTCTTAAAAATGCCTTGTCACCTCTTTCCGATGACAATGGTTTCCTTTGAATATTAGCATAAATCCTTTGCCCATCTCGCGATGCTTTCAGCTTATTTCAAATATTATAAATCCGATTGGTTGTTTCTCGAATCAACTCAAATCTTATGGCTTGATTGACACCCATTTTCAATTTAACAACTTGGTGATAATCACTTCACCCATAGAAAGCTTCAAGCTCTCGATGTTCCCTTCCCCGCCTTCCAATATTGGAAGTAGGATGACTATTTCGATCTGAGATAATTGAAAATGGTACTCCACGACGAGATACCATTTCACCATCATGAATTCGGGCGAGAATTTATCGTGGTAATCGTCATGGATTGGAATGAAATGCGAGGATTGGTTAATTGATCCGCGATTACCCAATTTACCTCATGCCTTTGATATATCTTGGGAATTTGCGTCCCGAAATCCATTGTAATTTATTCCCACTATCATTGACGAATGTTCTGTCGTTGTGGCATTCCCTAGGGTTTTCGGTATGCAGCCCTATCTCTTGCATAACTTAAATTTTCACCAACATACGTAGCCATATCTCTCTCCACACTCGGTCATTGATAGAATCCATTCAGATATTCATATCATCAATAGTCTAATCCGATCCCGGATGTACGGAATATTTCGATCTATGCGCTTCGTCCATGTTTAATTCCCGAAGGTCATGGAGGGTCGGGATCCAAACCCGATTTTTGAAGTAGAGAATTTCGTCCATGCGCTGTTCGAAATTCTTCACATTGCCGTAAAGTCCTTCCTTTTCCAAATGTTCCTCTTTCTACGCCTCACGTTGAGCGAGTCGAATCAGGTCCGAAAGGTTCGAGTGGACTATCTCCCCAGCGCTCGCACTCGCAATGGCTTAACCCGATCCTTCCTACTCAAGGCATCGGCTACGACGTTAGCCTTGCCGGGGTGATAACGGATGTCACAGTCATAATCGCTTAACAACTCGACCCATCTTCGATGAATATGAGACTGCGGTCTCTTATCATCTATAAATGATATGGTCAGGATTTAAAATTCTTGTGCCGGAGCACTTTTATTCGAGTAATTAAACTCAGAGATTGGAAACTGAGCTATGAAAGATAGAAATGTTGTGTGCTGATCACTTAGAACACGCTAATCGTTTGAAGGAATTGTCATGTCTGGTAACATGGCTAATTACTCCTGAAACTAAGCGAAGTGAGCGCTATATTGGGGACTAACTCCATCGATAAGGAGTATAGTCAACCCTGTAAAATATACAACCTTTGGAAGGGTTGTGTCACAAGCCAGCACTGATATATTTGACTTTATGGGAAGCGGACTGGAAGGACGTTAGGTGAGACGTCGAGTGTTAAAAAGAGAAATGATAAAGGTATAGTGCAAGATAGACTTGTGAATAAGTAGGTATGTCCTACAACCCAGAATTATACTAAGACTAGTTCTGGTGTGAAAACATGAACCGCATGAAGGGTCCTTCCCTAAATGTGGAAAATATGGTCATCGGCAGGAAGAAGAATGTCGAGTGATAGTAGGCCACGGGTGTGGTAAAGATGGACGTAATGCCCTAATTGTAGAACCAATTGAAGCCATGTGAACCGGCAACCCCAACCCATTCGTGTACAACCACTCCGAACCCAACAACCTCAATAACAATCCATCCAAAGAAATCAAATTATGCCAAACAGTTGTACTTGCTATGAATGTGGCAGTACAGAACGTTTCAAGAGAAATTGCCCAAAGTTGAACCAAGGTGTCGTTGGAAGACGAACCTCAAGACAAGCATCAACCTCGGATCAAGCAAGGAGCCGTGCTTTTGTGAGCAATTCGAATAAAGCAAGTCATGATCCAAAGGTGGTGTTAAGTGTGTTGTAGTTTTAAATCAATAGGCTTCGGTGATATTTTTATGGTCGCCGATAGAAGTTAGTTCCTGTTAACCTCCTACCATTTGGAAAGATACCGATTAGTGAAACTATAGAACCCTATACTGTAGAATCACTAACGGTAAATCCCTAATGGTTAATTAAATTGTTCGGAATTGTCCTATTATTCTGAACGATTAACATTTCCTTATTGACCTACGACCAGTAAAGTTAAGAAGTTTTGACGAAATAGTTAACATGGATTGGCTAACTCAACATGAAGCTGAAATCAAATATGAAAAGAAGATGATTAGAAGCTCTCATTCGGACGATGAAACGATTAGATACAGAGAAAAGTGTACGGTATTATGTTACCACTCTAATCTCATCTTGAGATGTTATAATATTTACGACAAGAAGACGTGGTGTATTTAACAAACGCGATTGCCAAAGTATTTAAAAGAAAACATATAGAAGATGTTTCGGTGATACTTAAATATCCAGAAGTTTTCCCAGAAGAACTTCCTGGATTACCGCCAACCCGACAGGTCGAATTCAGAATCGATTTAATGCCTCAAGCTGGCCCTGTTGCTAAAGCACCCTACCGACTTGCACCGTCCGAGATGCAAGAATTATCCAATCAGTTACAAGAATTGTTGGATAAGGTATTATACGACCTAGTTAGTCACCATGGGGTGCACCAGTGTTATTTGGGAAATGGAGGACGGAAGTGTTAGGATATGTATTGATTAGGGAGAATTGAATAAAGTGACGATCAAGAATAGGTATTCACTTATTCGAAGTAAATGATCTATTTAACCAACTGCAAGGGGCGATTTATTTTTGAAAGATTGATCTTAAATATGGTTATCACCAAATGAAAAATCCAAGAGGAGGACGTTGCAACAACAGGGTTTCGGACTCGTTACGGCCATTATGAATTCTTATTTATGCCGTTCGGGCTAACAAATGCGCCGGCAGTGTTCATGGACCCTCATGAACCGAGTCTGTAAACTTTATTTTGACAAATTTGTCATAACATTCATTGATGATATTTTGATATATTCGCAACGTAAAGAAGAGCACGAACGACGGTTAAGGAAAATTGTGGAAGTGTTAAAGCAAGAGGAGTTGTACGCGAAGTTTTTCGAAATGTGATTTTGAATAAAGAAGGCATAATCCCTTGGTCATGTTGTAAAGCAACAAGGATTTCACATAGATCCAAATAAGATAGAAACCATTAAAATTGTGCCAAGCGCCGATTTTAAGTCTCCCCGATGGAGACGATGGTTTTGTCGCGTATTGTGACGCATCGCGAAGCGGGTTAGGATGCGTGTTGATGCAGAATAATAAGGTTATAGCCTATGCTTCCCGACAGTTAAAAGTACACGAGAAAAATTACACTACTCACGACTTAGAACTGGGAGCGGTTATCTTTGCACTTAAAATCTGGAGACTTTATCTCTACGGTACGAAGTGCACCATCTTCATCGATCATAAAAGTTTGCATCACATATTCGATCAGAAAGAACTGAATATGAGGCAACGAAGATGGGTCGAGTTGTTAAGCGACTATGACTGTGACATCCGTTATCACCCGGTAAGGCTAACGTCGTAGCCGATGCCTTGAGTAGGAAAGATCGGATTAAGCCATTGCGAGTGCGAGCGCTGGGGATGATAGTCCAGTCGAACCTTTCGGACCTGATTCGAGTCGCTCAAAGTGAGGCGTCAAAAGAGGAACAATTGGAAAAGGAGGGACTTTACGGCAATGAGAAGAATGTCGAACAGCGCGTGGACGAAATTCTCTACTTCAAAAATCGGGTTTGGATCCCGACCCTCCATGACCTTCGTGAATTAATCATGGACGAAGCGCATAGATCGAAATATTCCATACATCCGGGATCGGATTAGACTATTGATGATATGAATATCTGAAAGGATTTTATCAATGGCCGAGTGTGGAGAAAGATGCGGTTACGTATGTTGGTGAAAATTTAAGTTGTGCAAGATAAGGCTGCACACCGAAAACCCTAGGGAACGCCGCAACGACAGAAAATTCGCCAATGATAGTGGGAATAAATTACAATGGATTTCGGGACGCAAATTCCCAAGATATATCAAAGGCATGATGTAAATTGGGTAATCGCGGATCGATTAACCAATCCTCGCATTTCATCCCAATCTATGATGATTACCACAATGAATTCTCGCCCAAATTCATGATGATGAAATGGTATCTAGTCGTGGAGTACCATTTTCAATTATTTCAGATTGAAATAGTCATCCTACTTCCATTATTGGAAAGCGGGGGAGGAAGCATCGAGAGCTCGAAGCTTTCTATGGGTGAAGTAATTATCACCAATTTGTTAAATTGAAAATGGGCGTCAATCAAGCCATAAGATTTGAATTGACTCGAGAAACAACCAATCGGATTTATAATATTTAGGATAAGTTGAAAGCAGCGCGAGATTGGCAAAGGATTTATGCCAACATTCAAAAGAAACCATTGTCGCTGGAAAGAGGTGACAAGGTATTTTTAAGGCATCACCTTAGAGAGGTGATATAAGGTTTGGCAAAACCGAAAATAGCTCCTTAATATATTGGACCTCATGAGACTATCTCCATGATTGGTCATCTAGTTTATCGATTAAAGTACTCCAGGGACTAAGTACTATACACGATGTTTTGCCATGTATACGGATCAAAAAGTACCTAAGCGACGAGGTAACGGAAGTACCAGTAATGGAGGTACTCAAGGAAGATATGCCTGATGTCATAAATAATTTCGTAGAGTTAGTAGACGGGAAAACTAAACAGTTTGGACACACCAAGCTTTACTGATTAAGATTAAGTGGAATTCACAACGAGGACCAGATTATACCTGGTAACGCAAGGGTGAATTCTGCAGGAAAAACCCCCACCTTTCTCTCGGAAGGGGATAGTGGACGTGTAAAATTTCGAGGACGAAATTTCTTAACGGGGGGAGAATGTAACGATTCCGACTAAACCAGGTATACCCTAACCGGTAGACCATCGTTATGTTAAATTTAATGTCGGGTACATGAATTACCATAGTAATTATACGAGAATACATGGTTCACTGTATTGATTGTACGTGAATATATAATTCATCGTATTGAATATGCGATTAATCGATCAATAGTTGTTGAAACCCGAACGAATCGAGGGTTCAATTAGAGACGATATCTATAATATTTAGTGATTTTACAAAGCATTAATGCTTCGGGATAAGTAAAGTACGGCACAGAAAAAGAATTTCGATTTAATGGTACGTCGGTACATTAAACAAAACCTTTAATACCAAACCGAGCAAGAGACAATCGATCAAGCCGAAAAAGATGCGCAATTATTAATGACATGGTGTTGTAAGTTAATGGAAGTCATGGTTTAAGTTTTTAAAGTTTTTAAGTCGGTTTTATATAAATTTCATTTTTAAGCCGAAAAAACGACCGTTTTAGCCTCGTTTTAAGCCGAATTAGACATTTAACCGAAAAACGAACTGAACCATATTATCCAAAATATTATCCGGATTACGGGAATCCAATTGTGTGGCCTAGAATGGAGAGGTGGGTCCCACCCCACCCCCCTCATTAATCCAATCGGAATGGGGAAGAATCCCCTAGGCTTCATTTCTTTTTTTTCAACAACACTCCCATGTTCTTCAATCCTCTCTCAAGATCATGATCCAAAACCGAGATTTTGTAGCAAGAAAACAAGGTAAAGAACCGAGTTAATCACGTGTTCATCTTCGTTTCTTGAGTTTGTTTGCAAGAAAATGAGGTTTCAAAGATGAAAACCGATTCTTGCATGATCAAGTGATGTATACGGGTTATACAAGGGATCTTGGTCAAAGAAAGGAGTTAAACGAACCGAGAACGAATTTTTACGGTTAAATCTTTGTTTTTAAAGCAATAACCGAAACTATAGTGTAAGAGGCTTGATCGTGAGTGTAACTTGCTTGGTATTGTGGTATGTTGGTTGTAGGTTCTGTATTTAGTGGTAGATAAGGCGGAAAGACGAGTTTGTAGTTTGTAGTGGCTGAAAAAGAAAGGTGTATTCGGTTTATGTTCGGTTTTGGATATTTGGACAGATTGTGATACGTGTAGAGTTAGGTCATGAAATTTTACAGAGTTGTTGAATACATGAAAATATGAGTTCTGTGAATTTTTGGTAATTTGTGGGTAAAGGATGAATATTTGGTGAATTTAATGCTCGGTTTTGGCTAAAAATGGTGAAAAATAGTTAAATATCATGAAAAATTATGGAAAATTGCAGATAAGCATTTTATATTATATATAAGTCACACACAAAATTTTAGGTCATTTGGAGGAGTCTAAGTTGGCTTTTCGGTTAAACGAGTTCTAGGGTTTTCTAGCTCGGTTTTAGTGAAAATGGCATGTAAAAGAAGATTTTGGTTCTGGAAAAATTACAGGGGACTATGTGGATGGCAGGGGACATCCAGGAAAAATTTGGGATTTTTCTAAGATCGTTTGGTATTTACGACATATTTAGTGTTTAAATGGTGTTTAAAAATAGATAAATAAATTTTAAATATAAAAATTAATTCTGGAAATATTTTTATAAAATTCCCCACTGTCAAAAAGTGATTTGTGCAAAATTTCAAGATCCGAGATTAAACGGATAATTATTTGTGCAAAAACAAACTTTTTAAGTTTAAAAAGCGTAAACCGGTAAAGTTCGCATAAGCGAGCTGACTGGTGTATAAAAATCCTAAAAATGGACTATTTTCATATAAATGAGTTAAACAAGTAAAAATAAATCATCCGAAAATAATTCGGATGATTTGGGTAATTTTTGTCCGATTTAACAGTTTCCGGTACGCTAAAGACGGAAACGGGTCCCGCGGCCAATCGGGGCGTCTAAACCGAGCTATAATTTCACATCTTTAATTAAATTATCAGTCAACCACTATTTTCGGGTCGTGTGTGACCAAACTCATTTTTGAAACATAAAAACGGGTAACCGTGCTAGGCACGCAAAACGGGGAAAACAAGCTATTAGAAAATTTGACTGTTGAACTCTAAACGATATCACAATCTGAGTCCGGAGAAGTGTGTAACACCCCGCAACCGCAGCGGAAACGTAAACGGGATGCGACAGACACCTCTGATATCAACCACATTGTTTATAAAGAAAACTGAATGCATTAATATACTTCAAAATTTCATTATCTCGTATTTCATTACCGTCTAGGTGATACACACATCATACCATACGATACATAACTCTATTTGTTATAATGTATCCTAACATCCTGCACGCAAATCTTACACACATCAAGTACTTAGCACGTAAGCAATCATTTCATCTTAATTGTACCTGAAAAGCATGTGAGAAAACGGGTCAACTACGAATAGTTGGTGAGTTTCACAATTTTAGTAAACCATGATAAATCCATATCATAATATAATACTATCTGGGGACACTGTTAACCCAGTACTGTACTCACTCCGGGGGCAATGTTAACCCGGAAACACTTCTAGGGACCCCTGGGGACACTGTTAACCCAAAACTGTACTCACTCCGGGGGCAATGTTAACCCGGAAACACTTCCAAAGACATCTGGGGACACTGTTAACCCAGTCCTGTACCCATTCCGTACGATTCCCGTACAATAAACATTATATAAATACACGCAAATCCATGCGTTCAGTATGTATTTAAACATTTCAATAGTAACATGCTTTCCGCCCCGGGAAAATATTTGAAAACAATTCAGAAAAAGGGGTTCGTGAAACTCACCTTAGCACATGCAAACAGGTAACAACAATCATTATCAGTTAGCACGTCCAATTTGTAATATGATCCCTACGATCGTTACTATACACTCATTATTAATATAACTTTAGCCAAGTTAATCGGTACATCTGGGGGCACTGTTAACCCAGCACTGTATCCGTTCTGGGGGCAAGGTTATCCCAGAAACACTTCTCCGGACTCAGATTGTGATGTCGTTTAGAGTTCAATGGTCACAACTACTATTAGTCGTTTTTTTCGTTTTGCGTGCCTAGCACGGTTATCTGTTTTTATGTTTCAAAAATGAGTTTGGTCACACACGACCCGAAAATAGTGGTTGACTGATAATTTAATTAAAGATGTGAAATTATAGCTCGGTTTAGACGTCACGATTAGCCTCGGGACCCGTTTCCGTCTTTGGCGTACCGGAAACTGTTAAAATAGGTTAAAATTACTCAAATCATCCGAATTACTTTCGGATGATTCATTTTTACTTGTTTAACTCATTTATATGAAACTAGTCCATTTTTAGGGTTTTTATACACCAGTCAGCTCGTTTAAGCGAGCTTTACCGGTTTACTCGTTTTAAGCTTTAAAAGTTCGTTTTTGCACAAATAATTATCCGTTTATTCTCGGATCTTGAAATTTTGTACAAATCACTTTTTGACAGTGGGGAATTTTATAAAAATATTTACAGAATTAATTTCTATATTTAAAATTTATTTATCTATTTTTACACACCATTTAAACACTAAATATGTCGTAAATACCAAACGATCTTAGAAAAATACCAAATTTTTCCTGGATGTCCCCTGCCATCCACATAGTCCCCTTTAAGTTTTCCAAAACCAAAATCTTCTTTTACATCCCCTTTTTACTGAAACCGAGCTAGAAATCCCTAGAACTCGTTTAACCGAAAAGCCTACTTAGACTTCTCCAACGGACCTCAAATTTTGTGTGTGACTTATACATGATATGAAAAGCTTATCTCCAATTTTCCAGTATTTTTCATGATATTTAACTATTTTTCATCATTTTTGGCCAAAACCGAGCATTAAATTCACCAAATATTCATCCTTTATCCAAAAATTACCGAAAATTCACAGAACTCGTATTTTCATGTGTTTAACACCTCTGTAGAAGTTTATGACCTAACTATAAAGCATCAACAATCTGTCCAAATTTCCCAAAACCGAACATAACCGAATATACCTTTCGTTTTCCGCCACTACGAGCTACAAACTCGTCTTTCCGCCTTATCTACCACTAAATACAGAGCCTACAAACAACATACCACAATACCAAGCAAGTCACACTCACGATCAAGCCATTTCTTTCATGGTTACGGTTATGATACAAAAACAAAGATTTAAACCGTAAAAATTCGTTCTTGGTTCGTTTAACCCCTTTCTTGGACCAAGATCCTTTGTATAACCCGTATACATCACTTGATCATGCAAGAATCGGTTTTCATCTTTGAAACCTCATTTTCTTGCAAATAAACTCAAGAAACGAAGATGGAAACGTGATTAACTTGCTTATTTACCTTGTTTTCTTGCTAAAAACTCTCGGTTTTGGATCATGATCTTGAGAGGATTGGAGATTGTTGGATGAGTTTGTGTGAAAAAAGAAAAATGAAATGGGTTTTTGGGGGTGGTGGTCCGATCGGTCTCTTGGAGGGGTGGGGTGGGACCCACCTCTTCATTTTAGGCCACATGTTTGGATTCTCGTAATCCGGATAATGTTTTGGATAATCTGGTTCAGTTCGTTTTTCGGTTAAATGTTTAATTCGGCTTAAAACGAGGCTAAAACGGTCGTTTTTCGGCTAAAAAATGAAATTTATATAAAACCGACTTAAGAACTTTAAAAACTCAAACCATGACTTTCGTTAACTTAAAACATCATATTATTAATAATTTCGCATCTTTTTCGGCTTGATCGATTGCCTCTTGCTTGGTTTGGTATTAAAGGCTTCGTTTAATGTACCGTCGTACCATTAAATCGAAATTCTTTTTCTGTGCCGTACTTTACTTATCCCGAAGCATTAATGCTTCGTAAAATCACTAAATATCATATATCTCGTCTATAATTGAACCCTCGATTCGTTCGGGTTTCAATAACCATCAATCGATTAATCGCATATTCAATACGATAAATTATTTATTCACGCACAATTAATACAGTGAACCCTGTATTCTCGTATAGTTACTATGGTAACTCATGTACCCGACATTAAATATGACGTAACTATTGTCTACCGGTTAGGGTATACCGGGTTTCGTCGGAATCGTTACATTCTCCCCCCGTTAAGAAATTTCGTCCTTGAAATTTTACACGCTCCCCATCCCTTTCCGAGGGAAGGGTGGGGTTTTTCCTTCAGAACACACCCTCGCGTTACCAGGTATAATCTGGTCCTCGCTGTGAATTCCACTTAATCTTAATCAATAAAGCTTGGTGTTTCCAAACTGTTTAGTTTTCCCGTCTATTATCTCTACGGAATTATTTATGATATCAAGCATGTCATCTATGAGTACCTCTATTACTAGTACTTCCGTTGCCTCATCGCTTAGGCACTTTTCAATCCGTATACATGGCAAAACATTATGTATAGTACTTAGCCCCTGGAGTACTCTAATCGATAAACTAAATGACCAATCATGGAGATAGTCTCATGAGGTCCGATATATTAAGAAGCTATTTTCGGTTTTGCCAAACCTCATATCACCTCTCTCCAAGGTGATGTCTTAAAAATGCCTTGTCACCAATTTCCGATGACAATGGTTTCCTTTGAATATTAGCATAAATCCTTTGCCCATCTCGCGCTGCTTTCAGCTTATTTCAAATATTATAAATCCGATTGGTTGTTTCTCGAATCAACTCAAATCTTATGGCTTGATTGACGCCCATTTTCAATTTAACAACTTGGTGATAATCACTTCACCCATAGAAAGCTTCAAGCTCTCGATGTTCCCTTCCCCGCCTTCCAATATTGGAAGTAGGATGACTATTTCGATCTGAGATAATTGAAAATGGTACTCCACGACGAGATACCATTTCACCATCATGAATTTGGGCGAGAATTTATCGTGGTAATCGTCATGGATTGGAATGAAATGCGAGGATTGGTTAATTGATCCGCGATTACCCAATTTACCTCATGCCTTTGATATATCTTGGGAATTTGCGTCCCGAAATCCATTGTAATTTATTCCCACTATCATTGACGAATGTTCTGTCGTTGTGGCATTCCCTAGGGTTTTCGGTATGCAGCCCTATCTCTTGCATAACTTAAATTTTCACCAACATACATAGCCATATCTCTCTCCACACTCGGTCATTGATAGAATCCTTTCAGATATTCATATCATCAATAGTCTAATCCGATCCCGGATGTATGGAATATTTCGATCTATGCGCTTCGTCCATGTTTAATTCCCGAAGGTCATGGAGGGTCGGGATCCAAACCCGATTTTTGAAGTAGAGAATTTCGTCCATGCGCTGTTCGAAATTCTTCACATTGCCGTAAAGTCCTTCCTTTTCCAAATGTTCCTCTTTCTACGCCTCACGTTGAGCGACTCGAATCAGGTCCGAAAGGTTCGAGTGGACTATCTCCCCAGCGCTCGCACTCGCAATGGCTTAACCCGATCCTTCCTACTCAAGGCATCGGCTACGACGTTAGCCTTGCCGGGGTGATAACGGATGTCACAGTCATAATCGCTTAACAACTCGACCCATCTTCGATGAATATGAGACTGCGGTCTCTTATCATCTATAAAATTTGTACATTAGCGTCGTACAAAGGATTATGAGTTGGGTAATGCTAAAAATTCTTCAATAAACCGCTGTTAATCTCCGGCTAGTCCTAAAAATTGGCGCATTTCCTTTGGCGCCTTGGGTGACTGCCAATTTTAATGGTTTCTATCTCATTTGGGTCTATGTGAAATCCTTGTTGCTTTACAAAATGACCAAGGGGTTATGCTTTCTGTATTCAAAGTCACATTTCAAAAATTTCGCGGATAACTCCTCTTGCTTTAACACTTCCACAATTTTCCTTAAACGTCGTTCGTGCTCTTCCTCACGTTGCAAATATATCAAAATACCATCAATGAATGTTATGACAAGTTTGTCAAAATAAAGTTTATAGACTCGGTTCCTGAGGTCCACGACCACTGCCGGCGCATTTGTTAGCCCGAGAGGCATAACTAAGAATTCATAATGGCCGTAACGAGTCCGAACGCTGTTGTTGCAACGTCCTCCTCTTGGATTTTTCATTTAGTGATAACTATATCTAGGATCAATTTTTCTAAAATAAATCGCCCCTTGCAGTTGGTTAAACAGATCATTCACTTCGAATAGTGAATACCTATTCTTGATCGTCACTTTATTCAATTCTCCCTAATCAGTACATATCCTAACACTTCCGTCCTTCATTTCCCAAACAACACTGGTGCACCCCAGGGTGACTAACTAGGTCGTATGAAACCTTATCCAACAATTCTTGTAACTGATTGGATAATTCTTGCATCTCGGACGGTGCAAGTCGGTAAGATGCTTAGCAACCGGGCTAGCTTGAGGCATTAATTCGATTCTGAATTCGACCTGTCGGGTTGGCGGTAATCCAGGAAGTTCTTCTGGGAAAACTTGTGGAAATTTGCGTACCACCGGGATATCTTCTATATGTTTTCTTTTAAATACTTTGGCAATCGCGTTTGTTAAATACACCACGTCTTCTTGTCGTAAATATTATAACATCTCAACATAAGATTAGAGTGGTAACATAATACCGTACACTTTTTCTCTGTATCAAATCGCTTCATCGTCCGAAGGAGATCTTCTAATCATCTTCTTTTCATATTTGATTTCAGCTTCATGTTGAGTTAGCCAATCCATGCTAACTATTACTTCAAAACTTCTTTGTTTTATTGGTCGTAGGTCAATAAGGAAAGGTTAATCGTTCAAAATAAAAGGACAATTCCGTACAATTTAGTTAACCATTAGGGATTTACCGTTAGCGATTCTACAGTATAGGGTTCTATAGTTTCACTAATCGGTATCTTTCCAAAGGGTAGGAGATTGACAGGAATTAACTACTATCGACGACCGTAAAAATATCACTGGTGCCTATTGATTTAAAACTACAACGTACTCAATACCACCTTTGGATCATGACGTGCTTTATTTGAATTACTCACAAAAGCACGGCTCCTTGCTTGATCAGAGGTTGATGCTTGTCATGAGGTTCATCTTCCACGACACCTTGGTTCAAATTTGGGCAATCTCTCTTGAAACGTTCTGTACTGCCACATTCATAGCAAGTACAACTGTTTGGCATAATTTGATTTCTTCGGATGGATTGTTATTGAAGTTGTTGGGTTCGGAGTGGTTGGACATGAATGGGTTGGGGTTGCCGGTTCACATGGCTTCAATTGGTTCTACAAATGGGGCATTACGTCCATCTTTACCCCACCCGTGGCCTACTATCACTCGACATTCTTCTTCCTGCCGATAACCATATTTTCCACAGTTAGGGAAGGACCCTTCATGTGGTTTATGTTTTCACACAAGAACTAGTCTTAGTATAATTCTGGGTTGTAGGACATACCTACTTATTCAAAGCCTATCTTGCACTATACCTTTATCATTTCTCTTCTTTATCACTCGACGTTTCACCTAACGTCCTTCCATTCCGCTTCCCATAGAATCAAATATATAAATGCTGGCTGGTGACACAACCCTTCCAAAGGTTGTATATTTTACAGGGTTGACTATACTCCTTATCGATGGAGTTAGCTCCCAATATAGCGCTCACTTCGCTTAATTTCAGGAGTAATTAGTCATGTTACCAGACATGACAATTCCTTCAAACGATTAGCGTGTTCTAAGTGATCAGCACACAACATTTCTATCTTTCATAGCTCAGTTTCCAATCTCTGAGTTTAATTACTCGAATAAAAGTGCTCCAGCACAAGAATTTTAAATCCTGACCATATCATCTGAGCAATAATTTTCTAACTATAATTTTGTACCATCGTGTTCCATCATGATACAACATAATCTACCAACATATCTGTAGCATATTTCACTACACAATGTTCTAGACTCTTACCAATATCCTTAACCATTTCGATCTTTTCTATCCACTCGCTAATCTATTCCTCCCTTTACCATCAGTAAACTATTAATAATTTCCTTAACACAACCAACAAACATATCCTTCATACCAGATCTAATTCACTACGACTACTATTCATGTTTAGTTTATAACTAATACTTGTAGTCATAATAGTATTCGGTGGGACATTATCACTCTTAGTAATACCACTAAGAATTGAAATATTCATATTCACGTGATTGCTCGATCTATAATTCTGCGATCACATTTGCATCAACACTAGCAGTGATCTGTGATACGACATTCGGTATCATCACCTGCTATCTTTGAGCAATCCACTGAATCATATCAATCTCCATCATTGGAGTTACTCTTTTTATGTCATTCTGCCGTACTCATCCCGTACGCAGTAATCAATATTAATCTCACCGTTTAACTCGTTACCAGCTCAATCATAACAACAGGTATACATACACACCAAATATTATCATACATATTACACATACCAGTATCTAGTATATATATGTCCCACAAATATGATAACACATGGACTTAACCTGACATCGGTTAACGTCTAAATATGGTTCATAACCCTTGTCACCATCTGACATATAGATCTTTCTCAACAAAAATCAATGTTTAATATTCAAGATTTCAATATCCTTCTGCATGTCAGCATAACCGATACATGCTCACCGTGAGCACCAAACGATTACGTACCACGGAGTTATAATATCCGTGTCTATTTGTATATCCGGCATACACGGTATACCATCTACAAACGAACAACCAACTATACTATAAGGATTCCAACACCTCTTTGTGTATGGGTAAGGTATTCATGGGTATAGGCATCTAACGGATGTAAGGGTAGCATAGGGAGCTGCAAGGTTCAAGGTAATCGTGCAACATGGGTTCCCTTCAAATATTATTAATTACTATCATGGGAAACTCTACACTTGCTCAGTCAATGTCCTCAGGCGTTCTAGGTTTGCTAAAATCGGTAATTCTCGATCTGAAGTTGGTCTGTCTCATATGTTTGTGAGTGAGCAATACATATATATATATTTCTATATATTATTTTTATCTGCTCATTTATTATCAATTTTTATTTTTTTTTACCTTAATGGAATAAGAACGGGTTCAGGTAAGGGTGCGTCCGTACGTGAGGGTCGGCGGTTCAGGTGAACATATGGGGTTTTAGAATATACGGTACCGGTATTGGTAGAGTAAGGGATTTATCAATTTCGGTTGGGAGGGACGGTTACAAGATATTTCTGGTTAATGTCAAACGGGAGATATAACTTGGTACTATCATAACTATGGCCCAATAAGTCAGACTCATTATCAACCGATGCTCCAGAAATTTCAGCATCCTCGGTACTTTTATTATTTTATCCCCCGATTCCTTATCCGGGTCCCATTTCTCAATACATGTACCCACAAGATAAGCACATCTATATATATATACACATTAGCACGCATAAATAATATTATATACTTTACACATATGTTGCCATTTTTACCTATCAATGTTCCCCGTGACTTCCCCTGAATCCCCTCGTGCGGACAAGTCTGTTATTATGTTCCGGACCATAATAACCCACTTGTCCATCCAAGTTCATCCAGCTCCCGTCACTATAAATTATTAGATGATATTCCGATCCTATAATACTTGAGCTACTGGTTATATTTTAGGTATCTTTTAAAGACATCCTAATTCTTTTATAACCAATGGCTCTTATACCAAGTTTTGTAACACCCCGCAACCGCAGCGGAAACGTAAACGGGATGCGACAGACACCTCTGATATCAACCACATTGTTTATAAAGAAAACTGAATGCATTAATATACTTCAAAATTTCATTATCTCGTATTTCATTACCGTCTAGGTGATACACACATCATACCATACGATACATAACTCTATTTATTATAATGTATCCTAACATCCTGCACGCAAATCTTACACACATCAAGCACTTAGCACGTAAGCAATCATTTCATCTTAATTGTACCTGAAAAGCATGTGAGAAAACGGGTCAACTACGAATAGTTGGTGAGTTTCACAATTTTAGTAAACCATGATAAATCCATATCATAATATAATACTATCTGGGGACACTGTTAACCCAGTACTGTACTCACTCCGGGGGCAATGTGTAACACCCCGTAACCGCAGCGGAAACGTACACGGGATGCAACAGACACATCTGATATCAACAGCATTGCTTATAAAGAAAACACCACTACATTAATTTAAATGAATTACATTGTTCCGAGTTTCGTTACTATCTAGGTGTTATCACATAAGTTTTACCGATAGTACATTAACATATTTAATGCAAAATATAGATCCTTAATCATCCACAAATAGCACACATCATCAAGCACGTATCACTCATTCCAATTTGGGGGTACCTAGAAAGCATGGAAAGAAAAACGGGTCAACTACGAATAGTTGGTGAGTTTCACAGATTTAAATAAACATTGACAATTTATTATAATCAATCATGTATTAGCGATGTAATTATGCTGAGCCCACAAGTGAAACCTCTGACTATCACACACAATCCCCGTGGCATATCCCCCGCCCACGGACCCGTGACATATCCCCCGTCCACGGAACTGCCCCAAACCGCTATGTCTAACATTACATAGCAAAATATATATAACACCCAAAATAGACATGTGCAACTGGCTGGGAAACATCAGCAAATCCATGCCGGACCAGTTGGGTTTGTCAGACCAATAGTACTATTCACACTCTACCGGCTTTTAGCTAATCACTCGTGTTGCGGGGCCTTACAATGTTAGCAACTCAGACAATTACCATCTTAGTACATTTCCGTACGATTCCCGTATAATAAAACATATATAAATACATTCATTTCCATGCGATCAGCATATACTTAAACATTTTGATATAAACATGCTTTCCGCCCCGGGAAAATATTTAAAACAGTTCAATAAAAAGAGGCTCGTGAAAAGTCACCTTTTTTTGTGAGCAAGATGTAATACTGTGAACAGCTACCAGCCCGGATCTGTAATACGATCCCTAAGTCGTTACTACACAATTTCTATTAATATATCTTAAATTCGTGTTAACCGGTACGTCCGGTGACACTGTTAACCCAGTACCGTACACAATCCAGGGACAATGTTAACCCCGACACACTTCTCAGGACTTAGATTGTGATATCACTTAGAGTTCTTTAGTCAAAACTACCATTAGTTTGTTTTCTCGTTTTGCGTGCCTAGCACGGTTATTCGTCTTTATGTTTTCAAAAATGAGTTTGGCCACATACGACCCGAAAATAGTTGTTATTGATATTTTAATTAAAGTGGTGAAATTAGAGCTCGGTTTAGTCACCCCGTTTGGCCGCGGGGCCCGTTTCCGTCTTTAATATACCGGAAACGACTAAATCGGGTAAAATTACCCAAATCATCCGAATTACTTTCGGATGATTTATTTTTACTTGATTTACTCAGTTTCATGAAAATAGTCCATTTTTAGGGTTTTTGTACACCAGTCAGCTCGCTTAAGCGAACTTTGCCGGTTTACACGTTTTAAGCTTTAAAAGTTTGTTTTTAAGTTCCATTTAGCACAAATAATTATCCGTTTAGTCTCGGATCTTGAAATTTTGTACAAATCAGTTCTTGACAGTAAGAAATTTTATAAAAATATTTTCAGAATTAATTTTTATATTTAACATTTATTTATCTATTTTTGAACGTCATTTAAGCACCAAATATGTCAAAAATACCAAACGACCTTAGAAAAATCCCAAATTTTTCTGGGATGACTCCTGCCATCCACATAGTTCCCAGTAATTTTTACAGAACCAAAACTCATTTTTCATGCTATTTTTACCAAAACCGAGCTAGAAAACCCTAGATATCGTTTTACCGAAAAGCCTACTTAGACTTCTCCAATGGACCTGAAATTTTGTTTGTGACTTTTATATGTTATAAAAAGCTTATCTGAATTTTTTCAGAATTTTTCATGATGTTTAGCTATTTTTCACCATTTTTAGCCAAAACCGAGCATTAAATTCACCAAATATTCATCCTTTATCCAAAAATTACCAAAATTTCACAGATCTCATATTTTCATGTGTAGATCATCTCTGTGAAATTTCATGACTCAACTCTAAGTCTACCACAATCTGTCCAAATCTTACAAATCATACGAAAAACCGAACTACCTTGTGTTTCTAGCTTTAGATCGCAAAGATCTTGCTTTCTAGCCTTTGCTAGCAACTAGATATAACACCTACAAGCACAATAACACCACACCAAGCAAGTTATACCCACAATCAAGCCATTTCATTCATGGTTTCGGTTAAGACATCAAAACAAAGATTTTAACCGTAAAAATTCGTTTTTGACTCTTTTAACTCCTTTCTTGGACCAAGATCCCTTGTATATCTTGTATACATCACTTGATCATGCAAGAATCGGTTTCATCTCGGGTTTTCACCCATTTTTCACTTGAAACCTCATTTTCTCATGATTTTGGAATTAAAAAGCAAGATCAAACCATAATAACATGTTTATACCTTGTGGATCTTCTTAAAAATCAAAGGTTTTGGTTGAATGTGTAAAGGGTTGAGAGGATTTGGAGAGTTGGAATGTAAAAAAAAAGAAAATGAAGTGTGTGTGTGTACCCTTGGACCGATCGGTCCATGTATGTGTGGGGGGGGGGCCCACATCTCAAACCATGGCCACTCATTTGGATTGTGTAATCCGGATAATGTTGTGGATAATCTGGTTCAGTTTGTTTTTCGGTTAAACACTTAATTCGGCTTAAAATGAGGCTAAAACGGTCGTTTTTCGGCTTAAAACTAAAATTTATATAAAACCGATTTAAAATCTTTAAAAACTTAAACCATGACATTTATTGACTCAACACATCATATTGTCGGTCATTGTGCATCTTTTTCGGCTTGATCGATCGTCTCTTGCTTGGTTTGATGTTAAAAGTTTCGTTTAACGTACCGACGTACTAATAAATCGAAATCCTTTTTCTGTGCTATAATTCACTTATCCCGAAGCCTTAATACTTCGTACACATCACTAAACATTATATATTTCGTCTATAATGTAATCCCTGATTCGTTCGGGTTTCAATAATCGTTCATCGATTAATCGTAATTTCAATACGACTAGCTGTATATTCGAGTATAATTCGTACTGTGAATCTTATATACTCGTATAAACACATTATAATTCATATATTCAGTATTGAATAACACGTAAATAGTATATTCCGGCTAGGGTATACCTGAATTTGCCGGAATCGTTACATTCTCCCCCCGTTACAAAAATTTCGTCCTCGAAATTTTTTTTACGCATCAACTACTTCCTTTTGCGGAAATAGGTGGGGATATTTCTTCCGAAATTCGTCCTTTCGTTCCCATGTATATTCTGGGCCTCGTAGCGAGTTCCATCTAACTTTGGCCAATGAGATTTTATTGTGTCTAAGTTGTTTGATTTTCCCATCCACTATTTCTATGGGCTCCTCTACAATGTTGAGCTTATCATTTATTTGGACATCCTCTAAAGGTAACACCGATGTCTCATCCGACAGACACCTTTTCAAGTTCGACACGTGAAACACGTTGTGAACTGCACTCAGTTCATCAGGCAGTTCTAATCGGTATGCTACAGGACCGATTTTTGCAGTAATGTCGAAAGGTCCAATGTATCTAGGGGCTAACTTCCCCGCCTTTTCAAATCTGACTACTCCTTTCCAATGTGATACTTTCAAATACACTTTATCACCTTTCTCAAATGATAATGGTTTTCTACGGGTATCGGCATAACTCTTCTGCCGATCCCGTGCGGCCTTCAGATTGTTCTTAATTTCAAGGATTTTGCTGGTCGTTTCCTGGACCAGATCTGATCTAATAACCTGTGTGTCGCCCACCTCAGTCCAGCAGAGTGGTGATCGGCACTTCCGTCCATACAATGCTTCGTAAGGTGCTGCCTTTATACTGCTATGGTAACTGTTATTATAGGAAAATTCAACGAGTGGGAGATGTTGATCCCAATTTCCCTTAAAATCCAGTACGCATGCACGAAGCAAATCCTCCAGGGTTTGGATGGTCCTCTCAGACTGACCATCGGTCTGAGGGTGGTAAGCTGTGCTTAGATTAATACGCGTTCCCAGCGCTTCTTGCACAGCTTGCCAAAGCTTGGAGGTGAAATGGCTATCCCGATCGGAGATGATTGAGATGGGTATCCCATGACGAGACACAATTTCATTTATATAAATCTGCACAAGTCTCTCTGTGTTATAGTTATTTCTAATCGAGATAAAATGTGCCGATTTGGTTAATCGATCAACGACTACCCAAATTGCATCATGTCCTCGGGACGTCTTGGGGAGATGTGTCACAAAATCCATCGTGATCTGCTCCCACTTCCATTCAGGAATTTCCGGTTGTTGTAACATTCCCGAAGGTTTCTGGTGCTCCGCCTTAACCCTCGCACACGTCGTACACTTGCCGACGTATGTGGCTATATCCTTTTTCATACCCGGCCACCAGTAGAACTCCTTCACATCCTTGTACATCTTATCCGATCCCGGATGTATGGAATATTTTGATTTATGCGCTTCGTCCATGATTAATTCACGAAGGTCATGGAGGGTCGGGATCCAAATCCAATTTTTGAAATAGAAATTCCGTCCACGCGCTGTTCGAAATTCTTCTCGTTACCATAAAGTCCCTCTTTTACCAATTGTTCCTCTTTCAACGCCTCGCGTTGAGCGACTCGAATTAAATCCGAAAGGTTCGACTGGACTATCATCCCCAACGCTCGCACTCGCAATGGTTTAGCCCGATCCTTCCTACTCAGGGCATCGGATACGACGTTAGCTTTGCCGAGGTGATAACGGATGTCACAGTCATAGTCGCTTAATAACTCGACCCATCTTCGTTGCCTCATATTCAGTTCTTTCTGATCGAATATGTGTTGCAAACTTTTATGATCGGTGAAGATGGTGCACTTTGTACCGTAGAGGTAATGTCTCCAGATTTTAAGTGCGAAGATAACTGCTCCCAGTTCTAAGTCATGAGTAGTGTAATTTTTCTTGTGTATTTTTTACCTGTCGAGAAGCATAGGCTATGACCTTATTATTTTGCATCAACACGCATCCTAACCCTCTTCGGGATGCGTCACAATACACGACAAAACCATTGTCTCCGTCGGGGAGACTTAAGATCGGCGCTTGGCACAATCTTTGTTTTAGCGTTTGAAACGCCGTTTCCTGCTCTTCACCCCATTCATACTTTCGATCTTTTTGGGTCAGAAGGGTTAAAGGTTGGGCGATGCTGGAAAAGTTCTCTATAAATCGACGATAATATCCAGCTAAGCCTAAGAATTGGCGGATTTCCTTTGGCGATTTAGGCGCTTGCCAATTCTTAACTGCTTCAACCTTACTTGGATCAACGTGTATTCCTTGATGGTTTATAACGTGACCAAGGAATTGCACTTCTTGTAACCAGAAGTTACACTTGGAGAATTTTGCATACAACTTCTCCTGATTTAGAAGCTCTAAGATTAATCTTAAGTGTTGTTCGTGCTCTTCTTTACTCTTCGAGTATATCAAAATATCGTCAATAAACACGATGACGAATTTATCAAGGTAGGGTTTACAGACTCGATTCATGAGATCCATGAACACTGCTGGCGCATTTGTTAGCCCAAAAGGCATAACTAAGAACTCGTAATGACCGTAGCGAGTCCGGAATGCGGTTTTTGGGATATCCTCCTCCTGAATTCTAACCTGATGGTATCCCGATCTAAGATCAATTTTTGAGAAATAGCTCGCACCTTGCAGTTGGTCGAACAGGTCATCAATTCGGGGGAGAGGATACCTATTTTTGATTGTCAACTTGTTCAGCTCCCTGTAATCAATGCACATTCTAAGGCTTCCGTCCTTCTTTTTCACGAATAGTACCGGTGCACCCCACGGGGAATAACTAGGACGTATAAATCCTTTATCCAACAATTCTTGCAATTGGTTGGATAATTCTTGCATCTCTGATGGTGAAAGTCGGTAGGGTGCCTTAGCAACAGGGCCAGCTTGAGGTAACAGATCGATTCTGAATTCGACCTGTCGGGTTGGCGGTAATCCAGGAAGTTCTTCTGGGAAGACTTGTGGAAATTCGCGTACCACTGGAATATCATCCACCCGTTCCTCCTCAGAATCAGTGGCTGTCAAGCTTGCTAGATACGCCACGCATCCTTGGCGTATACATTTTAACGCCTTGAGGTGGGACATAAATGGTATCATTGTGCCCGGCTTCTCTCCTTGCACTAACACCTCTTCGTCATCCGACACCCGGATCTTGACGATTTTCGTTTCACAGTTTATTTCTACCTTGTTACGTGCTAACCAATACATTCCCACTATTACGTCAAAACTACCCAATTCTACCGGTAACAAGTCAATCGGAAGGGATTGATCGTTCAGAATAAAAGGGCAATTCCGAAATATCTGATTAACTATCATGGTTTTACCGTTAGCTACTTCTACAGTATAAGGTTCTATGGTTTCACTAATCGGAAGGTTTGCTATTGATAGAAACTTGACAGAGACAAAACTTCTATCGGCGCCTGTATCAAATAATACAGAAGCGTAATGATCAGAGACGAGGAATGTACCTGTCACTACGCTGGGGTCCTGGCGTGCTTCGTTCGCCCCCAACACAAAAGCTCGGCCTCTCGCCGGATTGGACGACGATGCCTGACCCACTGCTTGTCTCCCATTTCCTCCCTGGTTCAGCCTCGGACAGTTTCTCTTGAAGTGATCTGTGCTGCCACATTCAAAGCAAGCACGGATAGTGGTCATCATTTGGTTTCCTTGTGGTTTTTGTTGTCGGGTGGGTTGGGTCCTAAATGGCTGCGCAAGGATAGGTTGCGGTTGTCGGTTCAGATTGTTCAGGGTTGTCCTACAACTCGGTGCGTAGTGCCCATTCCTGCCACACCGGTGGCACACTACCTCCTTGCACACGCCACCATGCTGGCAACCGCATTTCCCACATTTAGGGAACGTCCCTTTCTGCGATTCCTGCCTTCCGCCTGAACTAGTCATGGTGTAGTTCTGGGCAGCGGGCCTAGCACGTTTACTTTGCTGCTTCTCCCGGATCCTATTGTCATACGTACTTCGCTTTCCCCCAGCAGACTCTCCTGCCACCTTCAGTGACCCACTCCTCACGAAATCGTATGTGACGATACCAGCTTGCGTCACCACACTCTCAAACGTCTGGTGTCCCCCAGAGTTGACTATACTCCTTACTAGTGGAGTTAGTCCCCATATATAACGCTCAACCCTCTTTGACTCTGGGGTGACCAACCATGGCACTAATCGCGACAATTCATTAAATCGGTTTGTATAACCTAAGTGGTCTGCCCCCTTCATCTCCAGGTTCCACAATTCGTTTTCTAACTTTTGCAGTTCGTTTTTCGGGCAGAAATGTTCCAGTACGAGAGCCTTGAGCTCTGTCCAGGTCATGCGGTTTGTCGACGCCTGACCGCGAGTCTGCACTATGGTGTTCCACCATGTCAAGGCATGGTCCGTGAACGTGCAGGTAGCATACTTAACAACGTAATCCTCAGGGCAGTTGCTGATGTTCACAACAGCCTCTATTTTCTCAATCCACTTAACCAACCCATTGGGTCCCTCAGATCCACTAAATTCTAGGGGTTTGCACAACATAAAGTCTTTGATCGAACATCCCCTGGATGCAGGAATCGGTTCAGTACGGTTCGTCTCTACAGTAGGTATAGGGCCATTACTGTCTATAACGACCACCCTAGGCGGTGCGTCATTACTCGGAATCGTGTTATCATTCTGTGGAGGATTAGTATTTCGTTCCCCGTCATTATTGGTGGTCGTTTGATTGCTCGGAGCGGTTGGATTGGTCGAATTGTTAATACTGGCGGCGATGCGCGATACTATATCCGGTATCGCCGCCTCCAACTGTCGAGCAATCAAACGGCTCACATCCATTTCCGACATTTGAGCTGATCGTTTTGGTGCCATTCTACACAACATTCAGAAAAATACATATAATTAATACAAGTTCCAATCATAAAACACAACGAACATTCCATTCATTAATAAACATTAGCACATATTACATCCATGTCAGTTCGCATACTTTCCTGCCATCATTACATAAGTTAAGTTTTCATACAAAGGCCTATGTCGGCATCATCTCGACATAACCCGCAATGGGTCAGTGCTTGAATGATACCCAAAAGTATCTATAATGATATACCCCAAAAGAGACCCCCTAAGGGCCAGTGGTTGTATTATAACTACCCAAGATTCACTCTATGTTAGCATCACCACTAACTGCCTACACAGAGTATCAAAAAGCGGTCCCTGTCTACCCCCATCCCTAACATGATCCAATCACGGTGGTATACCAACCACACCAACACCGCCGCCATCCCCACAATTACTGCCATTAAACCCCGGATCCGTGTTTCCATCCGGTCAATCAACCCCAGGGAGTAGGCGTCCTCCCTCCTCAGCTGCGCGATCGCATGCTGGCTGTCCAGTATGCAATCCACCAAGTGATTCCTCCTCTGAATACCCACCGTCAAGGCGGTGGTGTGCTCATTCATCCGCTCGGTGAGCACCCGGAGCCACGCCGCCTCGGTGGAGGGACGCTCATCCCTCACTGGCCTGGGGTACCCCACACAGGTGGCGGCACAGGCCCGGGCTGGGGGCGGGAGGACTCGCCTCTGTGGTAAGTGGATCTGGGTCGGGTAAAGGTAGGTGGAACATACGGGACACTGATCCGCGCCGTGAGGCGGGGACCGGGTCTGGGAGGGGTGAGGGTGACCTGAGGTGCGGGTGGGGTGGGAGACCTGGTAACCCTAGCAGGGGAGGACAAGCTAGCACTCCTAAGGCTAGTCTCAGAAGGCTCGGTGCTGGAAGCTAAGCGTACACTCCTAGAGTCCCCGGAACTGGCCTCCTCCGGGTCCTCCTCTACAGATAAACTTCGTGATCTTGACATGCTTACATGTACACAAGTTAGCAAACATATAGTCCTTTTCATAATGTAAGTCCGAATTAAATTAATATACACACATTTATAAAACCTTGTCACATATAATATTATCATATACTTACACATATGTTGCCGATTTTACCTATTAAAGTCCCCCGTGACTTCCCCTGAATTCCCTCGTGCGGACAAGTCTGTTATTATGTTCCGGACCATAATAACTCACTTGTCCATCCAAGTTCATCCAGACCTCGTCACAATAATTTATTAGTTGATATTCAGATCCTATAACACTTGAGCTACTGGTTATATTTTAGGTATCTTTTAAAGACATCCTAATTCTTTATAACCAATGGCTCTGATACCAAGTTCTGTAACACCCCGTAACCGCAGCGGAAACGTACACGGGATGCAACAGACACATCTGATATCAACAGCATTGCTTATAAAGAAAACACCACTACATTAATTTAAATGAATTACATTGTTCCGAGTTTCGTTACTATCTAGGTGTTATCACATAAGTTTTACCGATAGTACATTAACATATTTAATGCAAAATATAGATCCTTAATCATCCACAAATAGCACACATCATCAAGCACGTATCACTCATTCCAATTTGGGGGTACCTAGAAAGCATGGAAAGAAAAACGGGTCAACTACGAATAGTTGGTGAGTTTCACAGATTTAAATAAACATTGACAATTTATTATAATCAATCATGTATTAGCGATGTAATTATGCTGAGCCCACAAGTGAAACCTCTGACTATCACACACAATCCCCGTGGCATATCCCCCGCCCACGGACCCGTGACATATCCCCCGTCCACGGAACTGCCCCAAACCGCTATGTCTAACATTACATAGCAAAATATATATAACACCCAAAATAGACATGTGCAACTGGCTGGGAAACATCAGCAAATCCATGCCGGACCAGTTGGGTTTGTCAGACCAATAGTACTATTCACACTCTACCGGCTTTTAGCTAATCACTCGTGTTGCGGGGCCTTACAATGTTAGCAACTCAGACAATTACCATCTTAGTACATTTCCGTACGATTCCCGTACAATAAAACATATATAAATACATTCATTTCCATGCGATCAGCATGTACTTAAACATTTTGATATAAACATGCTTTCCGCCCCGGGAAAATATTTAAAACAGTTCAATAAAAAGAGGCTCGTGAAAAGTCACCTTTTTTTGTGAGCAAGATGTAATACTGTGAACAGCTACCAGCCCGGATCTGTAATACGATCCCTAAGTCGTTACTACACAATTTCTATTAATATATCTTAAATTCGTGTTAACCGGTACGTCCGGGGACACTGTTAACCCAGTACCGTACACGATCCAGGGACAATGTTAACCCCGACACACTTCTCAGGACTTAGATTGTGATATCACTTAGAGTTCTTTAGTCAAAACTACCAATAGTTTGTTTTCTCGTTTTGCGTGCCTAGCACGGTTATTCGTCTTTATGTTTTCAAAAATGAGTTTGGCCACATACGACCCGAAAATAGTTGTTATTGATATTTTAATTAAAGTGGTGAAATTAGAGCTCGGTTTAGTCACCCCGTTTGGCCGCGGGGCCCGTTTCCGTCTTTAATATACCGGAAACGACTAAATCGGGTAAAATTACCCAAATCATCCGAATTACTTTCGGATGATTTATTTTTACTTGATTTACTCAGCTTCATGAAAATAGTCCACTTTTAGGGTTTTTGTACACCAGTCAGCTCGCTTAGGCGAACTTTGCCGGTTTACACGTTTTAAGCTTTAAAAGTTTGTTTTTAAGTTCCATTTAGCACAAATAATTATCCGTTTAGTCTCGGATCTTGAAATTTTGCACAAATCAGTTCTTGACAGTAAGGAATTTTATAAAAATATTTCCAGAATTAATTTTTATATTTAACATTTATTTATCTATTTTTGAACGTCATTTAAGCACCAAATATGTCGAAAATACCAAACGACCTTAGAAAAATCCCAAATTTTTCTGGGATGACTCCTGCCATCCACATAGTTCCCAGTAATTTTTACAGAACTAAAACTCATTTTTCATGCTATTTTTACCAAAACCGAGCTAGAAAACCCTAGATCTTGTTTTACCGAAAAGCCTACTTAGACTTCTCCAATGGACCTGAAATTTTGTGTGTGACTTTTTTATGTTATTAAAAGCTTATCTGAATTTTTCCAGAAATTTTCATGATGTTTAGCTATTTTTCACCATTTTTAGCCAAAACCGAGCATTAAATTCACCAAATATTCATCCTTTATCCAAAAATTACCAAAAATTCACAGATCTCATATTTTCATGTGTAGATCATCTCTGTGAAATTTCATGACTCAACTCTAAGTCTACCACAATCTGTCCAAATCTTACAAATCATACGAAAAACCGAACTACCTTGTGTTTCTAGCTTTAGATCGCAAAGATCTTGCTTTCTAGCCTTTGCTAGCAACTAGATATAACACCTACAAGCACAATAACACCACACCAAGCAAGTTATACCCACAATCAAGCCATTTCATTCATGGTTTCGGTTAAGACATCAAAACAAAGATTTTAACCGTAAAAATTCGTTTTTGACTCTTTTAACTCTTTTCTTGGACCAAGATCCCTTGTATATCTTGTATACATCACTTGATCATGCAAGAATCGGTTTCATCTCGGGTTTTCACCCATTTTTCACTTGAAACCTCATTTGCTCATGATTTTGGAATTAAAAAGCAAGATCAAACCATAATAACATGTTTATACCTTGTGGATCTTCTTAAAAATCAAAGGTTTTGGTTGAATGTGTAAAGGGTTGAGAGGATTTGGAGAGTTGGAATGTAAAAAAAAAGAAAATGAAGTGTGTGTGTGTGTACCCTTGGACCGATCGGTCCATGTATGTGTGGGGGGGGCCCACGTCTCAAACCATGGCCACACATTTGGATTGTGTAATCCGGATAATGTTGTGGATAATCTGGTTCAGTTCATTTTTCGGTTAAACACTTAATTCGGCTTAAAACGAGGCTAAAACGGTCGTTTTTCGGCTTAAAAATAAAATTTATATAAAACCGATTTAAAATCTTTAAAAACTTAAACCATGACATTTATTGACTCAACACATCATATTGTCGGTCATTGTGCATCTTTTTCGGCTTGATCGATCGTCTCTTGCTTGGTTTGATGTTAAAGGTTTCGTTTAACGTACCTACGTACTAATAAATCGAAATCCTTTTTCTGTGCTATAATTCACTTATCCCGAAGCCTTAATACTTCGTACACATCACTAAACATTATATATTTCGTCTATAATGTAATCCCTGATTCGTTCGGGTTTCAATAATCGTTCATCGATTAATCGTAATTTCAATACGACTAGCTGTATATTCGAGTATAATTCGTACTGTGAATCTTATATACTCGTATAAACACATTATAATTCATATATTAAGTATTGAATAACACGTAAATAGTATATTCCGGCTAGGGTATACCTGAATTTGCCGGAATCGTTACACAATGTTAACCCGGAAACACTTCTAGGGACCCCTGGGGACATTGTTAACCCAGTACTGTACTCACTCCGGGGGCAATGTTAACCCGAAAACACTTCCAAAGACATCTGGGGACACTGTTAACCCAGTCCCTGTACCCATTCCGTACGATTCCCGTACAATAAACATTATATAAATACACGCAAATCCATGCGTTCAGTATGTATTTAAACATTTCAATAGTAACATGCTTTCCGCCCCGGGAAAATATTTGAAAACAATTCAGAAAAAGGGGCTCGTGAAACTCACCTTAGCACATGCAAACAGGTAACAACAATCATTATCAATTAGCACGTCCAATCTGTAATATGATCCCTACGATCGTTACTATACACTCATTATTAATATAACTTTAGCCAAGTTAACCGGTACATCTGGGGGCACTGTTAACCCAGCACTGTATCCGTTCTGGGGGCAAGGTTATCCCAGAAACACTTCTCCGGACTCAGATTGTGATGTCGTTTAGAGTTCAATGGTCACAACTACTATTAGTCGTTTTTCTCGTTTTGCGTGCCTAGCACGGTTATCTGTTTTTATGTTTCAAAAATGAGTTTGGTCACACACGACCCGAAAATAGTGGTTGACAGATAATTTAATTAAAGATGTGAAATTATAGCTCGGTTTAGACGTCCCGATTGGCCGCGGGACCCGTTTCCGTCTTTGGCGTACCGGAAACTGTTAAAATAGGTTAAAATTACTCAAATCATCCGAATTATTTTCGGATGATTCATTTTTACTTGTTTAACTCATTTATATGAAACTAGTCCATTTTTAGGGTTTTATACACCAGTCAGCTCGTTTAAGCGAGCTTTACCGGTTTACTCGTTTTAAGCTTTAAAAGTTCGTTTTTGCACAAATAATTATCCGTTTATTCTCGGATCTTGAAATTTTGTACAAATCACTTTTTGACAGTGGGGAATTTTATAAAAATATTTCCAGAATTAATTTCTATATTTAAAATTTATTTATCTATTTTTACACACCATTTAAACACTAAATATGTCGTAAATACCAAACGATCTTAGAAAAATCCCAAATTTTTCCTGGATGTCCCCTGCCATCCACATAGTCCCCTGTAATTTTTCCAGAACCAAAATCTTCTTTTACATCCCCTTTTTACTAAAACCGAGCAAGAAATCCCTAGAACTCGTTTAACCGAAAAGCCTACTTAGACTTCTCCAACGGACCTCAAATTTTGTGTGTGACTTATACATGATATGAAAAGCTTATCTGCAATTTCCAGAATTTTTCATGATATTTAACTATTTTTCATCATTTTTGGCCAAAACCGAGCATTAAATTCACCAAATATTCATCCTTTATCCAAAAATTACCAAAAATTCACAGAACTCATATTTTCATGTGTTTAACACCTCTGTAGAATTTCATGACCTAACTCTAAAGCATCAACAATCTGTCCAAATTTCCCAAAACCGAACATAACCGAATATACCTTTCGTTTTCCGCCACTACGAGCTACAAACTCGTCTTTCCACCTTATCTACCACTAAATACAGAGCCTACAAACAACATACCACAATACCAAGCAAGTCACACTCACGATCAAGCCATTTCTTTCATGGTTACGGTTATGATACAAAAACAAAGATTTAAACCGTAAAAATTCGTTCTTGGTTCGTTTAACCCCTTTCTTGGACCAAGATCCCTTGTATAACCCGTATACATCACTTGATCATGCAAGAATCGGTTTTCATCTTTGAACCTCATTTTCTTGCAAATAAACTCAAGAAACGAAGATGGAAACGTGATCAACTCGCTTATTTACCTTGTTTTCTTGCTAAAAACTTTCGGTTTTGGATCATGATCTTGAGAGGATTGGAGATTGTTGGATGAGTTTGTGTGAAAAAAGAAAAATGAAATGGGTTTTTGGGGGTGGTGGTCCGATCGGTCTCTTGGAGGGGTGGGGTGGGACCCACCTCTTCAATTTAGGCCACATGTTTGGATTCTCGTAATCCGGATAATGTTTTGGATAATCTGGTTCAGTTCGTTTTTCGGTTAAATGTTTAATTCGGCTTAAAACGAGGCTAAAACGGTCGTTTTTCGGCTAAAAAATGAAATTTATATAAAACCGACTTAAGAACTTTAAAAACTCAAACCATGACTTTCGTTAACTTAAAACATCATATTATTAATAATTTCGCATTTTTTTCGGCTTGATCGATTGTCTCTTGCTTGGTTTGGTATTAAAGGTTTCGTTTAATGTACCGTCGTACCATTAAATCGAAATTCTTTTTCTGTGCCGTACTTTACTTATCCCGAAGCATTAATGCTTCGTAAAATCACTAAATATCATATATCTCGTCTATAATTGAACCCTCGATTCGTTCGGGTTTCAATAACCATCAATCGATTAATCGCATATTCAATACGATAAATTATTTATTCACGCACAATTAATACAGTGAACCCTGTATTCTCGTATAGTTACTATGGTAACTCATGTACCCGACATTAAATATGACGTAACTATTGTCTACCGGTTAGGGTATACCGGGTTTCGTCGGAATCGTTACAAGTGTTTCTGGGTTAACCTTGCCCCCAGAACGGGTACAGTGCTAGGTTAACAGTGTCCCCAGATGTACCGGTTAACTTGGTTAAAGTTATATTAATAATGAGTGTATAGTAACAATCGTAGGGATCATATTACAGATTGGACGTGTTAACTGATAATGATTGTTGTTACCTGCTTGCATGTGCTAAAGTGAGTTTCACGAGCCCCTTTTTCTGAATTGTTTTTAAATATTTTCCCGGGGCGGAAACATGTTACTATTGAAATGTTTAAGTACATACTGAACGCATGGATTTGCGTGTGTTTATAAATATATGATTGTACAGGAATCGTACGGGATGGGTACAGTACTGGGTTAACAGTGTCCCCAGATGTCCTTAAAAGTGTTTCTGGGTTAACGTTGCCCCCGAATGGGTACAGTACTGGGTTAACGGTGTCCCCAGATGTCCCTAGAAGTGTTTCTGGGTTAACATTGCCCCCGGAATTGGTACAGTACTGGGTTAACAGTGTCCCCAGATAATATTATATTATGATATTGATTTATCAAGGTTTACTCAAATTGTGAAACTCACCAACTATTCGTAGTTGACCCGTATTCTCACATGCTTTTCAGGTACAATTAATATGAAGTAATTGCTTACGTGCTAAGTGCTTGATGTGTGTAAGATTTGCGTGCGGGATGTTAGGATGCATTATAATAAATAGAATTATGTATCGTATTGTATGATGTGTGTATCACCTAGACGGTAATGAAATACGAGATAATGTAATTTTGAAGTATATTATTGCATTCAGCTTTCTTTATAAACAATGTGGTTGATATCAGAGGTGTCTGTTGCATCCCGTTTACGTTTCCGCTGCGGTTTCGGGGTGTTACACATACATACATACATGCACACACACACACACATACATACATACGTACATACATAAATACATACATACATGCATACATACATACATACATGCATACAAACACACACACACACACACATACATACATACATACACACATACATACATACACACTTACATACATACATACATACATACATACATACATACATACGTGCATACATACATACACACATACATACATACATACATGCATACATACATACATGCATACATACAAACATACATACATACATACATGCACACACACACACACACATACATACATACATATATACACACATACATACATACACACGTACGTACGTACACACATACATACATACACACATACATAAATACACACATGCATACATACACACATACATACATACACACATACATACATATATACATACACACATACATATACGCATACATACATACATACACACATACACACATACATACATACATACATACATACATACATACACACATACATACGTACATACATACATACATACACACATACATACATACAAACATACATATATACATACATGCACACACACACATATACATACATACATTCATACATACATACATACATACATACATACATGCACACACACACATAAACACACACATACATACATACTTACATAAATACGTGCATACACACATACATACATACATACATACATACATACATACATACATACATACATACATACATACGTGCATACATATATACATACATACATGCATACAAACACACACACACACATACATACATACATACATACATACATACATACATGTAACACCCCGTAACCGCAGCGGAAACGTAAACGGGATGCAACAGACACCTCTGATATCAACCACATTGTTTATAAAGAAAACTGAATACATTAATATGCTTCAAATTACATTATCTCATATTTCATTACCGTCTAGGTGATACACACATCATACAATACGATACATAATTCTATTTAATCTAACGTATCATAACATCCTGCACGCAAATCTTACACACATCAAGCACTTAGCACGTAAGCAATCACTTCATCTTAATTGTACCTGAAAAGCATGTGAGAAAACGGGTCAACTATGAATAGTTGGTGAGTTTCACAATTTGAGTAAACCTTGATAAATCAATATCATAATATAATATTATCTGGGACACTGTTAACCCAGTACCATACCCATTCCGGGGGCAATGTTAACCCAGAATCACTTCTAGGGACATCTGGGGACACTGTTAACCCAGTACTGTACCCATTCCGGGGGCAATGTTAACCCAGAAACACTTCTAGGGACATCTGGGGACACTGTTAACCCAGTACTGTACCCGTTCCGTACGATTCCCGTACAATCAAATATTTATAAATACACGCAAATCCATGCGTTCAGTATGTACTGTAACACCCCGCAACCGCAGCGGAAACGTAATCGGGATGCGACAGACACCTCTGATAGCAACCACATTGTTTATAAAGTAAACTGAATGCATTAATATACTTCAAAATTACATTATCTCGTATTTCATTACCGTCTAGGTGATACACACATCATACCATACGATACATAAATCTATTTGTTATAATGAATCCTAACATTCCGCACGCAAATCTTACACATATCAAGCACTTAGCACGTAAGCAATCACCTTATCTTAGTTGTACCTGAAAAGCATGTGAGAAAACGGGTCAACTACGAATAGTTGGTGAGTTTCACAATTCGAGTAAGCCATGATATATCAATATCAAAATATAATATTATCGATGTAATTATGCTGAGCCCTAAAGTGAAACCTCTGTTAACCCAGAACACTTCCAATAACCTCTGGGGACACTGTTAACCCAGAACACTTCCAATAACCTCTGGGGACACTGTTAACCCAGAACACTGTTGCGGGACCTTACAATGTTAACAACTCAGACAATTACCATCTTAGTACATTTCCATACGATTCCCGTACAATAAACAATATATATAAATCCACGCAAATCCGTGCGTTCAGTAAAATCCACGCAAATCCATGCGTTCAGTATGTACTTAAATATTTCAGTAGTAACATGCTTCCGCCCCGTGAAAACATTTGAAACAATTCAGAAAAAGGGGCTCGTGAAACTCACCTTAGCACATGCAAGCAGGTAACAACAATCACTATCAATTAACACGTCCAATCTGTAATATGATCCCTACGATCGTTATTATACAATTATTGTTTATATAATCTTTAACCTTATCAATCGGTACATCTGGGGGCACTGTTAACCCAGCACTGTACCCGTTCTGGGGGCAAGGTTAACCCAGAAACACTTCTCCGGACTCAGATTGTGATGTCGTTTAGAGTTCCAAGGTCACAACTACTATTAGTCGTTTTTCTCGTTTTGCGTGTCTAGCACGGTTATCCGTTTTTATGTTTCAAAAATGAGTTTGGTCACACACAACCCGAAATAGTGGTTGACTGATAATTTCATTAAAAATGTGAAATTATAGCTCGGCTTAGACGTCCCGATTGGCCGCGGGACCCGTTTCCGTCTTTGGCGTACCGGAAACTGTTAAAATATGTTAAAATTACTCAAATCATCCGAATTATTTTCCGATGATTTATTTTTACTTGTTTAACTCCTTTATATGAAAATAGTTCATTTTTAGGGTTTTTATACACCAGTCAGCTCGCTTAAGCGAACTTCACCGGTTTACGCGTTTTAACTTTAAAAGTTTGATAATTAGCACAAATAATTATCCGTTTACTCTCGGATCTTGAAATTTTGCACAAATCACTTTTTAACAGTGGGGAATTTTATAAAAATATTTCCAAAATAAATTCTTATATTTAAAATTTATTTATCTATTTTTAAACACCATTTAAACACTAAATATGTCGTAAATACCAAACGACCTTAGAAAAATCCCAAATTTTTCCTGGATGTCCCCTGCCATCCACATAGTCCCCTGTAATTTTTCCAGAACCAAAATCTTCTTTTACATGCCATTTTTACTAAAACCGAGCTAGAACACCCTAGAACTCGTTTAACCGAAAAGCCTACTTAGACTTCTCCAAATGAACTCAAATTTTGTGTGTGACTTATACATGATATAAAAAGCTTATCTGCAATTTTCCAGAATTTTTCATGATATTTAACTATTTTTCACCGTTTTTGGCCAAAACCGAGCATTAAATTCACCAAATATTCATCCTTTATCCAAAAATTACCAAAAATTCACAGAACTCATATTTTCATGTGTTTAACACCTCTGTAAAGTTTCATGACCTAACTCTAAACGACCAACAATCTGTCCAAAAACACATACACCGACATAAACCGAATATACCTTTCGTTTTCCGCCACTACAAGCTACAAACTCGTCTTTCCGCCTTATCTACCACTAAACACAGAGCCTACAAACAACATACCACAATACCAAGCAAGTTACACTCACGATCAAGCCATTTCTTTCATGGTTTCGGTTATGATTCAAAAACAAAGATTTAAACCGTAAAAATTCGTTTTTGGTTCGTTTAACTTCTTTCTTGGACCAAGATCCCTTGTATAACCCGTATACATCACTTGATCATGCAAGAATCGGTTTTCATCTTTGAAACCTCATTTTCTTGCAAACAAACTCAAGAAACAAAGATGAACACGTATATAACACGATTTTTACCTCGGTTTTCTTGCTCAATTTCCGGATTTTTGGATGTTAAAGTTGAGAGAGATGAAGGATTGTTGAATGGATGATGAGAAAAAGAAAATAAAAATGGGATTGTGGACTTAATGGTCCGATCGGAATTTTGGATGGGTGGGGTGGGACCCACAACTTCATTTTAAGCCACATATTTGGATTCTCGTAATCCGGATAATGTTTTGGATAATCTGGTTCAGTTCGTTTTTCGGTTAAACGTTTAATTCGGCTTAAAACGAAGCTAAAACGGTCGTTTTTCGGCTTAAAAAAAATGAAATATATATAAAACCGATTTAAAACTTAAACCATGACATTTATTAACTTAAAACATCATAGTATTAATAATTGTGCATCTTTTTCGGCTTGATCGATCGTCTCTTGCTCGGTTTTGTATTAAAGGTTTCGTTTAACGTACCGACGTACTATTAAATCGAAATCCTTTTTCTGTGCTTTAATCCACTTATCCCGAAGCTTTAATACTTCGTAACATCACTAAATATCATATATCTCGTCTATAATTGAACCCTCGATTCATTCGGGTTTCAATAACTATCGATCGTTTGATCGCATATTCAATACGGTGAATTATATATTCACGTAAAATCAATACAATGAACCATGTTTTCTCGTATAATTACCATGGTAACTCATGTACCCGACATTACATATGACGTAACTAACGTCTACCGGTTAGGGTATACCTGGTTTCGTCGGAATCGTTACATGAACTTAAACATTTCAATAGTAACATGCTTTCCGCCCCGGGAAAATATTTAAAAACAATTCAGAAAAAGGGGCTCGTGAAACTCACCTTAACACATGCAAGCAGGTAACAACAATCATTATCAGTTAACACGTCCAATCTGTAATATGATCCCTACGATCGTTAATATACACTCATTATTAATATAACTTTAACCATATCAACAGGTACATCTGGGGGCACTGTTAACCCAGTACTGTACCCGTTCCGGGGGCAATGTTAAACCAGAAACACCTCTCCGGACTCAGATTGTGATATCGTTTAGAGTTCCATGGTCACAATTACTATTAGTCGTTTTTCTTGTTTTGCGTGCCTAGCACGGTTATCCGTTTTTTCGTTTCAAAAATGAGTTTGGTCGCACACGACCCGAAAGTGGTGGTTGACTGATAATTTAATTAAAGTTGTGAAATTAGAGCTCGGTTTAGACGCCCCGATTGGCCGCGGGACCCGTTTCCGTCTTTAGCGTACCGGAAACTGTTAAATCGGACAAAAATTACTCAAATCATCCGAATTATTTTCGGATGATTTACTTTTACTTGTTTAACTCAATTATATGAAAATAGTTCATTTTTTAGGGTTTTTATACACCAGTCGGCTCGCTTAGGCGAACTTTACCGGTTTACGCGTTTTAAATTATAAAAGTTCACTTTTATTCCAAATAAATATCCGTTCATCCTCAGATCTTGAGATTTTGCACAAATAACATTTTGACAGTGGGGAAATTAATAAAAATATTTCCAGAATTAATTTTTATATTTAAAATTTATTTATCTATTTTTAAACACCATTTAAACACTAAATATGTCGTAAATACCAAACGACCTTAGAAAAATCCAAAATTTTTTCTGGATGTCCCCTGCCATCCACATAGTCCCCTGTAATTTTTCCAGAACCAAAATCTTCTTTTTCATGCCATTTTCACTAAAACCGAGCTAGAAAACCCTAGAACTCGTTTAACCGGAAAGCCTACTTAGACTTCTCCAACTGACCTAAAATTTTGTGTATGACTTATAAATGTTATAAAAATCTTATTTGCAATTTTCCAGAATTTTTCATGATATTTAACTATTTTTCACCATTTTTATCCAAAACCGAGCATTAAATTCACCAAATATTCATCCTTTGCCCAAAAATTACCACAAATTCACAGAACTCATATTTTCATGTGTAGATCATCCCTGTAAAATTTCATGACCTAACTCTAAACCATCAACAATCTGTCCAAAAACTCCAAAACCGAACATAAACCGAATATACCTTTCGTTTTCCGCCACTACAAGCTACAAACTCGTTTTTCCGCCTAATCTACCACTAAATACAGAACCTACAACCAACATACCACAATACCAAGCAAGTTACACTCACGATCAAGCCTCTTACACTATAGTTTCGGTTATGATTCAAAAACAAATATTTAACTGTAAAAATTCGTTTTTGATTCGTTTAACTCCTTTCTTGGACCAAGATCCCTTGTATAACCCGTATACATCACTTGATCATGCAAGAATCGGTTTTCATCTTTGAAACCTCATTTTCTTGCAATTAAATTCAAGAAACGAAGATGAAAACGTAAATAACTCGATCCTTACCGTGTTTTTCTTGCTACACTCTCGGGTTTTTAGATCATAATGTTGAAGGGGTTGATGAATGTTGGGAGTTTTGATGAGAAAAAAAGAAAATAATAAGTGAAATGGGACTCTTGAGTCCAATCGGAATACATGGAGGGTGGGGTGGGACCCACTTTTCTATTCCTAGCCACACAATTGGATTCCCGTAATCCGGATAATGTTTTGGATAATCTGGTTCAGTTCATTTTTCGGTTAAATGTCTAATTCGGCTTAAAACGAGGCTAAAACGGTCGTTTTTCGGCTTAAAAATGAAATTTATATAAAACCGATTTAAAACTTTAAAAACTTAAACCATGACTTTTATTAACTTAAAACATCATATTATTAATTATCGCGCATCTTTTTCGGCTTGATCGATCGTCTCTTGCTCGGTTTGGTATTGAAGGTTTCGTTTAATGTACCGACGTACCATTAAATCGAAATTCTTTTTCTGTGCCGTACTTTACTTATCCCGAAGCATTAATGCTTCGTAAAATCACTAAATGTTATAGATATCGTCTATAATTGAACCCTCGATTCGTTCGGATTTCAATAACTATCAATCGATTAATCGCATATTCAATACGATGAATTATATATTCACGTACAATCAATACAGTGAACCATGTATTCTCGTATAATTATTATGGTAATTCATGTACCCGACATTAAATATACGTAACTATTGTCTATTGGTTAGGGTATACCGGGTTTCGTCGGAATCGTTACATTCTCCCCCCGTTAAGAAATTTCGTCCTCTAAATTTTACACGCCCACTATCCCCTTCCGAGAGAAAGGTGGGGGTTTTCCCTTCAGAATTCACCCTCGCGTTACCAGGTATAATCTGGTCCTCGCTGCGAATTCCACTTATTCTTAATCAATAAAGCTTGGTGTGTCCAAACTGTTTAGTTTTCCCGTCTACTATCTCTACGAAATTATTTATGATAACAAGCATGTCTTCTATGAGTATCTCCATTACTAGTACTTTCGTTGCCTCATTGCTTAGGTACTTTTCAATCCGTATATATGGCAAAACATCATGTATAGTACTTAGCCCCTGGAGTACTTTAATCGATAACTAAATGACCAATCATGGAGATAGTCTCATGAAGTCCAATATATTAAGGAGCTATTTTCGGTTTTACCAAACCTCATATCACCTCTCGAAGGTGATGCCTTAAAAATGCCTTGTCACCTCTTTCCAGTGACAATGGTTTCCTTTGAATGTTGGCATAAATCCTTTGCCAATCTCGCGCTACTTTCAACTTATCTTAAATATTATAAATCCGATTGGTTGTTTCTCGAATCAATTCAAATCTTATGGCTTGATTGACGCCCATTTTCAATTTAACAAATTGGTGATAATTACTTCACCCATAGAAAGCTTCAAGCTCTCGATGCTTCCTTCCCCGCCTTCCAATAATGGAAGTAGGATGACTATTTCGATCCGAGATAATTGAAAATGGTACTCCACGACGAGACACCATTTCACCATCAGGAATTTGGGCGAGAATTCATTGTGGTAATCGTCATGGATTGGGATGAAATGCGAGGACTGGTTAATCGATCCGCGAATACCCAATTTACATCATGCCTTTGATATATCTTGGGAATTTGCGTCCCGAATTCCATTGTCATTTATTCCCACTATCATTGGCGAATTTTCTGTCGTTGTGGCGTTCCCTAGGGTTTTCGGTATGCAGCCTTATCTCTTGCATAACTTAAATGTTCACCAACATACGTAACCATATCTTTCTCCAAACTCGGCCAATAATAAAATTCTTTCAGATATTCGTATCATCAATAGTCTAATCCGATCCCGGATGTATGGAATATTTCGATCTATGCGCTTCGTTCATGATTAATTCACGAAGGTCATGGAGGGTCGGGAACCACACCCGGTTTTTGGAAGTAGAGAATTTCATCCACGCGCTGTTCGAAATTCTTCTCATTGCCGTAAAGTTCCTCCTTTTCCAATTGTTCCTCTTTCAACGCCTCACGTTGAGCGACTCGAATCAGGTCACAAAGGTTCGACTGGACTATCATCCCCAGCGCTCGCACTCGCAATGGCTTAACCCGATCTTTCTTACTCAAGGTATCGGCTACAACGTTAGCCTTGCCGGGGTGATAACGGATGTCACAGTCATAATCGCTTAACAACTCGACCCATCTTCGTTGAATATGAGACTGCGATCTCTTATCATCTATAAAATTTGTACATTTGCGTCGTACAAAGGATTATGAGTTGGGTAATGCTAAAAATTCTTCAATAAACCGCTGATAGTCTCCGGCTAGTCCTAAAAATTGGCGCATTTCCTTTGTCGCCTTGGGTGACTGCCAATTTTAATGGTTTCTATCTTATTTGGATCTATGTGAAGTCCTTGTTGCTTTACAACATGACCAAGGGATTATGCTTTCTGTATTCAAAACCACATTTCGAAAACTTCGCGTACAACTCCTCTTGCTTTAACACTTCCACAATTTTCCTTAACCGTCGTCGTGCTCTTCCTTACGTTGCAAATATATCAAAATATCATCAATGAATGCTATGACAAATTTGTCAAAATAAAATTTACAGACTCGGTTCATGAGTTCCATGAACACTGCCTGCGCATTTGTTAGCCCGAACGGCATGAATAAGAATTCATAATGGCCGTAACGAGTCCGAAACGCGGTTGTTGCAACGTCCTCCTCTTGGATTTTTCATTTGGTGATAACTATATCTAAGATCAATTTTCTAAAAATAAATCGCCCCCTTGCAGTTGGTTAAACAGATCATTTACTTCGAAGAAGTGAATACCTATTCTTGATCGTCACTTTATTCATTTCCCCCTAATCAATGCATATCCTAACACATCCGTCCTTCATTTCCCACATAACACTGGTGCACCCCATAGTGACTAACTAGGTCGTATAAAACCTTATCCAATAATTCTTGCAACTGATTGGATAATTCTTGCATCTCGAACGGTGCAAGTCGGTAGGGTGCTTTAGCAACAGGACCAGCTTGAGGCATTAAATCGATTCTGAATTCGACCTGTCGGGTTGGCGGTAATGCAGGAAGTTCTTCTGGGAAAACTTGTGGAAATTCGTGTACCATCGGGATATCTTCTATATGTTTTCTTTTAAATACTTTGGCAATCGCGTTTGTTAAATACACCACGTCTTCTTGTCGTAAATATTATAACATCTCAAGACGAGATTAGAGTGGTAACATAATGCCGTACACTTTTCTTTGTATCTAATCGCTTCATCGCCCGAAAGAGAGCTTCTAGTCATCTTTTTTTCATATTTGATTTCAGCTTCATGTTGAGTTAGCCAATCCATGCTAACTATTACATTAAAACTTCTTTACTTTACTGGTCGTAGGTCAATAAGGAAAGGTTAATCGTTCAGAATAATAGGACAATTCCGAACAATTTAGTTAACCATTAGAGATTTACCGTTAGCGATTCTACAGTATAGGGTTCTATAGTTTCACTAATCGGTATCTTTCCAAAGGGTAGGAGGTTAACAGGAACTAACTTCTATCGACGACCGTAAAAATATCGCTGAAGCCTATTGATTTAAAACTACAACATACTTAATACCACCTTTGGATCATGACGTGCTTTATTCGAATTACTCACAAAAGCACGGCTCCTTGCTTGATCAGAGGTTGATGCTTGTCATGAGGTTCATCTTCCAACGACACCTTGGTTCAACTTTGGGCAATTCTCTTGAAACGTTATGTACTGCCACATTCATAGCAAGTACAACTGTTTGGCATAATTTGATTTCTTTGGATGGATTGTTATTGAAGCTGTTGGGTTCGGAGTGGCCTACTATCACTTGACATTCTTCTTCCTGCCGATAACCATATTTTCCACATTTCGGGAAGGACCCCTTATGCGGTTCATGTTTTCACACCAGAACTAGTCTTAGTATAATTCTGGGTTGTAGGGCATACCTACTTATTCACAAGTCTATTTTGCACTATACCTTTATCATTTCTCTTCTTTAACACTCGACGTCTCACCTAACGTCCTTCCATTCCGCTTCCCATAAAGTCAAATATATCAATGCTGGCTTGTGACACAACCCTTCCAAAGGTTGTATATTTTACAGGGTTGACTATACTCCTTATCGATGGAGTTAGTCCCCAATATAGCGCTCACTTCGCTTAGTTTCAGGAGTAATTAGCCATGTTACCAGACATGACAATTCCTTCAAACGATTAGCGTGTTCTAAGTGATCAGCACACAACATTTCTATCTTTCATAGCTCAGTTTCCAATCTCTGAGTTTAATTACTCGAATAAAAGTGCTCTAGCACAAGAATTTTAAATCCTGACCATATCATTTGAGTAATAATTTTCTAACTATAATTTTGTACCATCGTGTTCCATCACGATACAACATAATCTACCAACATATCTGTAGCATATTTCACTACACAATGTTCTAGACTCTTACCAATATCCTTAACCATTTCAATCTTTTATATCCACTCGCTAGTCTATTCCTCCCTTTACCATCAGTAAACTATTAATAATTTTCTTAACACAACCAACAAACATATCCTTCATACCGGATCTAATTCATTACGACTACTATTCCTGTTTAGTTTATAACTAATACTTGTAGTCATAATAGTATTCGGTGGGACATTATCACTCTTAGTAATACCACTAAGAATTGAAATATTCATATTCATGTGATCGCTCGATCTATAATTCTGCGATCACATTTGCATCAACACTAACAGTGATCTGTGATACGACATTCGGTATCATCATCTGCTATCTTTGAGCAATCAACTGACTCATATCAATCTCCATCATTGGAGTTATTCTTTTTATGTCATTCTGCCGTACTCATCCCGTACGCAGTAATCAATACTAATCTCACCGTATAACTCGTTACCAGCTCAATCATATCAACAGGTACACATACACACCAAATATTATCATACATATTACACATACCAGTATCTAGTATATATGTCCCACAAATCTAATAACATATGGACATAACCTGACGTCGGTTAACGTTTAAATATGTTTCATAATCCTCGTCACCAACTGACAGATAGATCTTTCTCAACAAAGATTAATGTTTAATATACATGATTTCAATATCCTTCTGCATGTCAGCATAACCGATACATGCTCACCGTGAGCACCAAACGATTACGTACCACGGAGTTATAATATCCGTGTCCATTCGTATATTCGGCATACACGGTATACCACCTTCGAACGAACAACCAACTATGCTATAATGGTTCCAACACCTCTTTGTGTATAGGTAATCATTCTATTCGAGTATACATGGGTATAGGCATCTAACGGATGTAAGGTTAACATAGGGAGTTGCAAGGTTCAAGGTAATCGCGCAACATGGGTTGCCTTCAAATATTATCAATTACTATTATGGGAAACTCTATCGCTTGCTCAGTCAATGTCCTCCGGCGTTCTATGTTCGCTAAAATCGGTAATTCTCGATCTGGAGGTGGTATGACTCATGTGTTTGAGAGTGAGAAATACACATATATATTTCTATATATTATTTTTATCTGCTCATTTATTATCCAAATTTTTTTTTTACCTTAATGGAATAAGAATGGGTGCAGATACAGGTCCGTCCGTACGTGAGGGTCGGTGGTTCGGGTGAACATAGGGGGTTATTAGAATATACGGTACCGGTGTTGGTATGGTAAGGGATTCATCAATTTTGGTTGGGAGTGACGGTTACTAGATATTTCTGGTTAATGTCAAACGGGAGATCTAACTTGGTACTATCATAACTATGGCCCGATAAGTCAGACTTATCATCAACCGATGCTCTAGAAATTTTCAGCATCCTCAGTACTTTTATTATTTCATCCCCCGGTTCCTTATCCGGGACTTATTTCTCAATACATGTACCCACAAGATATGCACATATATATATACACATTAGCACGCATAAGTAATATTATATACTTTACACATATGTTGCCATTTTTACCTATTAATGT
>NW_027496669.1:110000-185527 GCF_021521415.1 Bidens hawaiensis
TTGGTACATGATGTTAGTAGTTCAGTGTCTAGTGTCTGTAATCGAGTCGTTTGGATTTGTGTTTGTATGTAAGCGAAGTATCAGCGAACTTGTGAACTAAGCGAAGTTAGTAACAACTTCGCCTGAACATGCCAGGCGAAGTTGTCGTGTTATATATTGATTAGGTTACGGCTTAATCAATAACATTAGAGAAGGGATTCAATCAGTGTATTTAGTTTACGTGTAATGAGTCCAGTATTAGTGATAGATATCACGTGTTTTCCGGTTGCAATATAACGTGTTTGTGTTTATTGTAACGTGTGTTTAATAGTATCGTCTTCTACGCTCGTAACGTCTTACGTAGGGATTCCGCACCTACGTAGAACGAGATATCTCGTGTAGATCCGGCTGGGAACCTACAATTGGTATCAGAGCCTTAGGCTCTTATGCTATGGTTCGAGATCTGCGTTTTGGTGTTTCTGGCACGTTTCTGATGCGTTTCTGGCCGATCAGCGCCGCAGGCGAAGTTATGGGGTTCAGGCGAAGTTGTCGCTTAAATTTTAGGGTTTAGGCGAAGATATAAGGTAAGCGAAGTTATTCACAACTTCTCCTACCTCACAAGTTCGCTTATCACAGGCGAAGTTATCTGCCAGGCGAAGTTAAGGAGGGGAGAAGTTGACTTTTAGGCGAAGTTGACTTCAGGCGAAGATAAAAAAAAAGTGTTTGGAGTTTTCGTCTGTATGGCCAGGTGTACACGATTATTGTGAGACCGAAGACGTTGTTCCGTCAAAGAGTGAAATTTGTTATCTCTTGGTCTTACGTGTGAACAAATACGTGTCAACTCTGGATATGGAGTTGAGGTTGTGAATGGGATATTGATTGAGACTGGATATTGACACATATTTGGGTGTTTGTGGGCAATAAAATTGTTGTTGTTCGAGGTTGACCAACTGAAGAAAGTCAAATTGAACTGAAGGTTTTTGTCATCACTGGATTGCGGTCAGAGCATATTATTTATGTTAATTTCAAGGCGTTCGAGAATTGGATCCTGAAACGTGATGCTTATTTATTAAAGTGAAAATTCTGGAACAAGTTGGATTTAATCGGGAATTAAAGTATTTATGTTCTTGATCGTTATCCCTGGTGATTGACGATGCTTCGGATTAATTAATGGTCATGTGTGTTAGATTATGTCAAGGTGGTTTGGTGATGAAATTGATCACTTGATGTTTAGTAGTTGAAGATTAAACCTTATCGTATGCCGACGTGTTTGGTGAAGTTGTGGAGGGAGCCCAACTTCACGTGTTGGTGAAGTTAGAAGAACTTCACGTGTTGGTGAAGTCAGAAGGACTTCACGTGATTGGTTGAGATGATCAATTAGGCACGGGGATGCATGCATTTCAAAGACCTCAATCTATATTGTCGGAGAAGCTTACACTGAAGGGGAGATCTGATATGGAAGACGCTGGGTGATTGGTAGATTTGTGAAGCTACAAGACAGTTTCAGACACGGCTGGTTGAAGAGCAAACAGAAGATCATCAGTTAAGAGGGAGTCTGTTGGTGCATGTTTTGTAACAGATGATCTTTTATGTTTGTTAGAATTGAGAGCAACGGTCAAAGGGGAGTCTGTTGGTGCATGTTTTGTGACCGTCGCTATGCAATTCTGTTCAGCGTTGTGGAAGTACGAAGTTAGAGCAACTTCGCCATAGGCGAAGTTAGAACAACTTCGCCTACAGGCCCAAGCCCGCGAAGTTTATATATATATATGTGTGTCGTGTTTAGGGTTAGTAATCCAGAAATTGAGAGTGTTTTGTGTTCAGTTTATTTGTCTAGAGAGAAACCGAGAGGGAGAGTCGTGTGGGACGACCCGAGGTAGAGCTCACCTTGGGTCGGCCGTCATTTGTTTTCATGTTTGGTTTGTAAGTGTTTCGGTTATTATATAAAAGATCTGCAGATGTGTTTATCTCGTTCGTGTGTTTGTTCGTGTATGTGTTCGTGTGTAATCGTGTTCTTCGTCTTCTACACCAATAAACGAGTCTAGGAGGATTCCGCACTCCTAGACCTCGTGCGGATCTCGTATCGATCGGCGACGCCCCGGGGGGACTTACAAAGCCAGTCATTATCACGGAGGCCATTGTCAGAGAAGTGCTTTTGTTTGGGGATCAACCGACTACCCAACAGAGTACTCTGCTGCTGAAGTTACTGAAGTTCTTACAAGAATGGGTTACGAAGGTAACTATCCTCCAGCAATCAAGAAGTTGTTTCACCCATACTATAGATACCTATTGCACACGTTCTTTACATGTATCTCGGGAAGAAAGGGAGGTTCATATGAGATCAGCCACACTCAGATGTCTGCTATTGCTACTCTGATCATGGATTGGAATTACAATTATTCCAAATTCTTTTTCAATGAAATGATGAGCAACCTAAGAGCAAAGAAGAAGGAGATGTTCCTAATGTATCCAAGGTTCTTACAGATGATCTTTGATTCTCACTACACCGACCTGGTTAAATCTGTTGAGACGTTGAACATGAAGTCTATGGGACCCAACTCCTTTAGGTTGATGAAGCAGTCAAGGAAGGGATCCAAAGTGGTTTATAAGGGCTTACATGCTCTGTAAAATTCAGACGATTTGCTGAGACTGAGGCTGAGCCTGTTATAGCTCAGATTGCTGATGAGCATGTGGCACCCGGTCAACCACGTGCTGCAGCGTTTGAAATTTTTGATGATGAAGAAGATGAAGAAGAACACCGTCAGTCAAACACTCTTACTGATGATGAAAAGTTGAAAGCCCTTGAAGCTGCTAAAGTTTTATTTCAGTCAACTGCTCTGAAGCCTCCTCAGACAGTTACTGAAAACATTGAGGAAGACTATGTTGAAGAACCAGCTGCTGATCTCATCCATCGTAAATGAAAAAGGGATTATTTGATATCTAGCGAGTTGGATAGTGAAGTCGAAACAACCACTGTTACACCAACACCAACACCAACACCAACACCCACACCAGCACCAGATCAACCACCAGCCGAAAACAACACACTGATCGACCAGAATCGTATGCTCAAGAAACGCAAGCTGAACCAAATGCATCTGTTGCTGAACCATCTTTCCAGGATTTGCTGTCTAGTGATTTTGTCAGTGATTTTGATTTTGAGACAGAAATTCCATACTCAAACCCTTCAGATATTCCCTCTAGTTCATCCGGCCCATCTATTCAGGGTCAATCAAGCTCAGGTGCTTCAGATAAGGTTGCCCAAATCCTTGCTATGAAAGAGATCTATTTCCAGAATAAGGGAAAAGGTGTGGTTCTTGAGAATGCACCTGTAGACGTTCATGCACTGCAACAACGAGTCTTTGAACTCGAGCAGGATTCGGTGGTTAAGGATGTTCGTATTCAGGAACTTGATGCAAGTAACTTGGATAAGGACTCCAAGATTAAAGAGTTGCAGTCTGTCATGGGAGGTTTAACAGCAATGTATCTCAATCTCCAACAAAAGCTATTTCAGAAATTTGGAGATGAGTTCAAGAGTAATGAAGATGTAGTATATCAAGCTCCCACTGTTGATCAAGACAAAGATTCTACTGTTCGTCCAGTTGACAACATTGGTATTAGCCGAAAAGAGGAACCGGAGTCTCTAAAGCAATACCTGGATGAACCGCCAGTCACTAAAGAGAAATCAGGCAGAATTTAGAAGAAACTACTTGAAAAGGGAAAGAAGAAACTACTGGTGATGAAGAACTCATATCATAATTTTGTATCATCAGATCACCCAGACAGGTTTGTTGTTACGCTTCAAAAGGGATTCTCTGACAAATACGGTGATCGATCTGGAGTTCTATCTTGGGGTTTCGATGCAGACAAGAGTATGTGGTGGGTTAAGAGAAAGTCAGGAACAACTGAGTACTATAAGAAGATGAAAGACTTTGGTTCCTGGACTAAAGTGGATTTGGGTGATCTAATCAATTCTCCATTCACCAATCCATCTAATGAAAAAAGAGGAATAGATTTCTAGAATTTTCTAAAACGTCAAGTTGATCAAGGCTTTCCAAACATGACAACTGCAGAATCTTTCTTAAAGAAAGCCAAAGGTGTCTTGTATCCAAGGACTGGGAAAACAATGGTGAATGTGATGTGGCCTCCCACAAAGAAAGCTACTTACATTCCTGTACCAGATGCTATTCCTGATGGTACATTGGAGAACATGAGATTCTGGTTCTATGACTCTATTACTGCCACGGTCATTATCAAGCTACAAAAAGGGAAAGGTCAATACCGGTTTGTTGACCCTAAGGATTTGTTGAAATTTAGAGAAAAGGATATCAAGACACTCAGCATGTTTCAAATTGCAGCTGAACCACTTTTTGAAGCAGCCGTCAAAGAATACACGAGCATGGTTGCGTCTATCATCAACAACAAATTTTGGGCTGGAGCGTTGAAGGATGCTGATATAGACTACATGGAGCATGATTAAAGATAAAGCTACAAACCAAGGGGGAGATTTTTGGGCCAAGTTTATGTGGTTTGTACTTTATATACTTGTGTTGGGCTTTGGGTGCGGGTTCCATGTAAACAGAGAACACCTTTGTGTTCTCGGTGGGCATTTTCCTTTCGGGCCGATGTGTTGGTCTCCCTATATATAGGTTATGTTGTGTATATGGTTGGGTTTTTGGTTTTTACTAGTTGATCAATTCCAAGTCTTTGTAATCGCATCTTTGTAAGTGCTTAGGCACCAAACGTATTTGCTAATATACGTGTGTTTTGAAGCAATCTTGTGTCACCATCTTGTGTTAATTCGTGTTCTTGAATCACCGAGTATAGGTATCCCGTACCTATATTTGTTATATTGATATCATAATTGTAGTAATCCAGATTCGGGACTTACAATGGCACCACCACCACCACAAGGAGAATGTAGTAGCGGCGATGACGGGGCGTTTAATTTTGGGCAATTTTTGGATTTCATGACGTCCATCTTCAGGCCGGCCCAACCACCCTACTTCTGATTGAGTCTCGTCATGTCAGATGAACACCGTTTTATAAGTTGTGTATAGTTGTTTATCTTTTGTGTTAGTTATTTTTGGGTGGATGGGAGGAGGATGAAACACTTATGATTAAGTGTTGTGGGTTGTGAAGGAAGGAATGGTTTTTTAAGAAGTAGTTTGTTTTCATTTTCTCAAAACCGTACATTGGGGACAATGCATCCCAAATGTGGGGAGGAAGGAAATTTTCGTTTCGTTCGTTTGTTTAAAAAAATTAAAATTAAAAATTTGAAAAATCAAAGAAACCGGAAAGTGGTAAGATGGAGGGGTAAGGTTTTGGTCTCTTTTCATGGTCATAATTCCCTAAATAATATGTTTGCCTAGTTGTTTTTAAAAAGAGGTTATGTAGTATTCTAATAAAGGTTAGCATGCTCTCGATGCAATAACTTGCATAACATGTTCGTTTACACTTGCGCATTGAGAAAGTAAGGATTGGTGAGAAAGTTGATATTCTCCGATAGAACTTGTGCAATTAGTGCATTTCGAGACCTTAGCTTGGCATGAGTGCAAAAGTGATAGAGGCAATTAGGTTAAGCCTCGTCTGGATGAATTCGAGTGTGGGTTTTGGGGGTTGGGCCTCATACATTACATATATGAGTGTGGATAATGAGAGGGGAGGGAGGAGGGTTGGTTCTCTTAGAAAACAATTTTGGACTTATCTGTTTATTCAATCAACCCCAAATGTTAAATTGCAAGACGATCTGGCTTAGTAGGTTTCTTTGTATTTGTAATTGTTTTAGCATTCATCAATAGGATGTATTAAGTATTATGTCTTTGATTCTTCGACAAAAAAATTGTTAGAGATTCGATGTTCAAAGTATTATGTAGTGAGTGAAAAAAAAAGGAAAAAAGAAAGAAAAGAAAAAAAACAGAGAAGTTAGTGATGTATATAGTTGTTTATTACATTGTTTACTTAGTTTATTTGTAATAAGCCGGATCGGATCGTTTGAGCTACTTTAAATATTCCCTTCCATACCCTTACACCTAGCCCCATGATAACCCATTTTAAGCCCTCTTGATTTGCATTTGTGTCAAAGCATTTATATAGGTGAAGATTTCGTGCATGTGTATGCTAGGAGAATTGGTTATACGTGTAAATGTGTGTATGATCACCAAGAAGAGGGTTAATATGTAAAGGTGTGTTATGTGTGGTTAAAAGCCTAAAGGATGTTACGTTTGGTTAGAATTCTATGGTTTAAATAGAACATCAGGTGTACTAGTGCAAACCGATAGAAGTGAGGGAATAGGGTATGACTTGGGACCTTAACTGAACCAAAATTGTTGGTATGATTGGTGGTAATAAGTTGAAAATGAAAAAAACAATTGTTGTTGAGGTGTTGCTTGGGAAAAAGCAACGGTTAAGTGTGGGAATGTGACGGGTGCATCGGAGTATGACCCGTAATTGTGCTTAAACGATATGAAATGGTATGTAATAATTGCTAATTTTATAGGACGAGATAACTACTGTTGTGTGGTTATTTGCAAGTTAAAAGGGAGGTTCCAGAGCTTATATGGCGTGCAAAGAGGAAACCGAAGGAACCGGAGACTCGAGAAGGCGAGAAAATGAGAAAAATGGAGATGGTGGCTGAAGACCACCGTGGCCCATGGTTTGGACAGTGGGCCACGGTCCAACTGATCAAAGTCGACCAGACCCCACCTTTACCGTGGGGTTCTGGTCAACCGTGGCCCACGGTGGGCACCATGGGCCATGGTTCGGAAACATAACTGTTGTGTTTCTTTATTATTTAGGCCGTTTTTCCTTGTCTTTTCACATATCCAACATTGGAGAACGACCAAGAGGCGAATTTTGAGTCCAAGAACAATAGTTGGGTGATTGTAATCATTGATTTTGGTGTTTGTGATTCATATGCATACTCTAATTGATGTGATGATGAATCAAATTATGTGTGGCTAAAATCCTTTGTGGTCCCTCTCGAATTGTAAGGTTTTCAATTAAATGTTTGTTAATTGTTTATGTTATTTGTGGGATAGTAGTTTGATCTTATGATTATATCGCTATGGTGATTGTGAGTTTGATTAGTAATTATTAGTATAGTTTGATTCGTGTTCTTGAACATCAGTTCTTGGTTCCATAGGCAATCGGGATTTATTGGAGGGGAATTAGGGTTGGCTATATAAAACTGATTATCGAGTGACAACCTTGCATTTTTACAATCCAAGTACTTTGTCCTCTTTTATCACAATCAAACACATAATCATGAACTATGTCTATGTAGTTCATCCCAAAAGTAAAAGTTAACATTATCAATCTTGAAAACCTGAAATCGGGAGAGAGCATTATTTTTATTGATTTAGTTAAAATCGTTAAATTTTTTTCAGTTCTTTTTGTTAATCAAATCAACCAACCAAATCTTTGAAATTACTTCTTATGCAATTTAGTTTAATTTAATATAGTCAGATTACAATGCTACCTAGTAACACATTTTCCACAAACTCTCTCTGTTCGTCACCCACTTACTGCTATCTAATTAGTTGTATTTGGTTTATTTTTGAGTGAGTCTTCGACCTCACGTCAAATTTTCTATAGACGGAATTGTTTCAGTTATGCTATTAGCGCGTGTACCGAGCAAAAATCAGTGTTTAAGTGTGATGAGCTGCTTCATGGTAATGTTGTTAAACTGGGACATGAAAGAACCAATTTGGTGATAAGTTGTTTGATTGATTATTATTCAAAATGTGGAAAGATGGATAAAGCTGTCAAGTTGTTTAATTCAATCATGATTAGTGATGGTGTTGTGCTGAACACGTACTATGATATCAGCATACTCTCATAACCGACGAGGAAAAGATGCATTGAACCTTTTTTAAGAAAATGCATAGTGAAAACACTGGTCTTAGTCAACATACTTTGACCGGTATTTTTGAATGTTTGTGGGGCGTCGATGGTTGTTCAACAAGGAAAAAAATACACGCTTTGGTAACGAAAATGGGTTGGGATCAAAACTCGTTTTTGGTTGGTGCTTTGATTGACATGTACTCAAAATATGGCAACACTGATGAAGCATGTCGTGTTTTTGACCAAACGGACTACAAAAACAACATACTACGGACTTCGCTGATCACTGCAAACGCGCAAAGTGGGCGAGGTTTAGACGCTATGAAAGTCTTTGACCAGTTATTTATGGGATAAACATTCTCAAATTTTTGAATGTTTGTGTGCTTCACGGTTGTGTTGACTGCTTACAAGAATTGTGAACTTGTTGATAAAGGGATTGATTATATCAAAAAGATGACATATGGTTTGGTTCCTGAAATCGACAATACGTGTGCTTGATTGATCTTTATGCAAGAAAAGGGGATCTTGAAGGGGCGAAAAGGGTAATTACATAAATGCTATTTGATGCAAATACTTTTATATGGAGTTCGATTTTGAGTTGTTGTAAAGAGTATGGGAATGTGGAGTTTGGGAGAGAAGCTGCTTATAAGCTGTTTGAACTTGACCCGCATAGTCCGGTTCCTTATTTGATTTAAACAGATATCTATGCTAGTGTTGGTTTATGGAATGAAAGTGCAAAATGTAAGGAAGTTAATGAATGAAAATGGAGTAAGAAAATCTTTAGCAGGATGGTATGCTAAACAACCAAAGGGTTGGAGAAGTTATGAAAGGTTTACTTAATAAAAAGGTTGATATGTAAAACAAATGAGGTTGATGCAACTTTTGGTTGTAAATAAAGCTTATTTGGAGAGCAACACCTCGCGTACATGATGTCCGCGCCTCGGAGCACTTAACTCTTTTTTAAACCCAGATTTATGCTGATTTGAACACTAGTAGGTAGGTATGTTATTTTTCTTGATTTCATCTCTAGATTTTGACTAGCCATTATGATAAATGGATAATTATGTATGTGTATATATCTATTTCCTTGTGTTTGAGCATGTAATTTGTACATAATTAATGACTACCTCTGGTTTCGTATGATTAAAATGACAAAAATATAGTTATTCTACATGGCAACTAAGGTTGTTTTTCTATATAAGTTATTGACTTTATAATTAATCAATTTGAACAAGTTTATAGTCTGTAACTCTACATGCACGATAAGTTTATAATAAATCATGCGATGACGTCTTGAAATGAGAATAGATTCAATCCTTCATTCTTATGTTTTAATATACTGACAAGGTGTTTTATAAGAAGTCTATAGCAACCACTTCAATGAGCAAGGCAATGTTGTAGTTATGGTTTAGCTCATTGACATCTAGCATGGTAACATTTCATGTTCGTTCATTGATACTTGATTCACTTAATATATATAGTAACATGTTGGCAATTTGTTTGAATTAATAGACAACACTTAGATGTCTGATACATTTCGTAGTGCTACAAATGCACTAAGTTTGAACAACTTGCTATATTGAGCTTCCTTGTTTTACAGTCCTACATACAACTCATAGGTGTAAGGCGTAATCGATCAGCAACATCTCATTAGTCATATTAGTGAAGTTTGAAATGTAATACTTTTTGGTGATTTACTGTTCTAAGATAGATAGTTGATTATGCTCCACAAAGGGTACTGAAAAAATAAGCTTATCTTTTTGCATATTAATACTCTAAAATCACAAAACTTTACAACAAAAAGATATAGATGTGTATAAAAACATTATCTTTCAACTCTTAAACTTTATGATTTTTTCTCTTTAATCTTTTAGTTTTGGTATAAAATACAGTTAGTTTAAGTTATGGAAAAATATACCTTTTTTAAAATTTATAAATTTAACTGGTTGACCCGTGCCTGTTTAGACCAAAACAAAATCAACAAATTTCATATATGGTTTATATATGTCATATAGGAGATTCATCTAACAATCATGTTGCAAATTTTGATAACAAGGTCATCAGTCATTACAACCTTTACAAGATTGCGTATTGAGGTGTTTTAAGAATATCAGCAATCGATACAAACGGTTATCGTGCTCGTGAGAAAAATCAAGGAATGAGCAATTCATCATCATCGTACTCAGTTATCCAACCAATAGCAAAGCTATGGTAGGGTCTGAGGAGGGTAAGATGTAGACAGTCTTACCTCTACCCCATAGGGATAGAGAGGCTCCTTCTGGTGAGACCCCCAGCTCGATAGTAGTTTTGCATCAAGCCTTGGACATAAGGCACATAGCACTCAATCATCGGGACACCGGCTGATTGGTGCATGTACCATTGTCTTTCGGCTATCAACGTCTGTGACAAATGGAAAATTTTGCTTAAATACGAGTAACACTGCCCAAATGTTAATGATAAGTATAAAGTTGTTCCTCCACCTTTTAATGATAATTACTCATTGAAAATGGATAAGGAAAAGAGAAATGCTTACCTTAAACAGTTTAGAGAGGTGTTTGATGATAGAAAGGAGTTTGCTGAAAGTTGCAAGTTGGTTGAGGTTGATGACAAGGGTGATTTTGTAATGAAGACTGTTAAAACAAAGGTTGAAAATTATGTTGGTGTGCAAGTCTCAGAAGATGACTTTGATGTTGATCTATTGGATAGGGATGACTTGAGTGATTCAAGTGACAAAGTTCAAGTAGTTAAAGTTTAAAAGAAGAAAAGAGTGGAAAAAAAAACCAAAGAACAAGATTCATTTGCTTACAAATATAACTTCCAAATGAGGAAACATTATGAGAAAATGAGAAGAGAACACAAATTATTTGATATTTGTGATGGTTACAAGGCAAAGAATAACAATGAAAGATCAACATACATATTGCCACAAAGAAGGGAGAGTGTCAAAGAGAACAAGAAAACAGAAGAAACCATGAAGAATGATGATCTGTTCATTCATGTCTATCATTTCTTCTCTAATCAAGAATTGCTTGATGTTGGAGAGGTGGAAAGCAACGAATAATATGAGAGAAGACAATCAATATTAGAAGCAACAAAGATGACAAACCAATCAAGATAGAAAAGATAACCTTTTTCAAAAGTTTAGTTGAGAGACAAGACATAAAGATTGAAGAATTTGTACATTTCTCAATTAACTATGATGGTCTCTTTACTCAAAAGACTATTTTAGTTGATCCTCCAAGACCAAGTGAAAGGTTTAAAAGGGGAAACTCAAGTGAAAGTTTCAAAGGAAAAGTTTGGTGTAAAATTTGTGATATTTATGGACATCATACTAATTCTTGTAATGATAGGTTTACCTTCAAACCAATTCATGTCCCTGACACAACAAAGTTTGGACAAGACTTTGGTTTTTACAAGTAAAAGTATAATGATTATTTAGGCAAGGGAAAGAAGATGCTTGATGATCCAGTGAACAGTGTTGCAGAGGTAAGTGAGAGAAGAATTGAAACAGTTGATAAGAAAGAGAAGATGAAGGATTTCATAGAGAAAAAGAAGGATCCAATGAACAGACAACCCATCAGAATTAACCCTGATGTGGATTCTAAATCAGGGAAATCTGTTGATTCTGAAAAGTCACCAATATGTGAAGAGAAAATTAAGAAGAATGTGTTCAAGAGGAAGAAGTCAAAAGAACTAAATGGTGATGGGAAATTTCTTTTAAAGCATGGGTTTAAGCCACACGGAATTTTGTGGAAACCTAGGACAGAAACACAAGTAACAGTGGTGAAAAGGGAATATGTGATTGAAGAATGCAAAAGCATAGCTCCTTATGTGGGAGAACTATATGAACTTGTTTATGAATCTGATGATTCTTGTGAGGTTGTTTATGAGGACCCCAAACCAGATGCAACAGTTGATCATGTTACTGATGATTTGCAATCTTATTTAGCTTGTATTACATCACTTAACTTATTCCTTCTCTTTGATTTTTGAAGGAACAGTCCACACCAGTGAATGATGTATGGTATATGGACAGTAGATGTTCCAGGCACATGACCTGTGACAAGAGGTCACTGGTAAATTATGAAGAAAAGTTTGAGGGACCAGCTGCATTTGGGAGTGATGAAAATGGAAGGAAAAATGTGGGGAAATGCATTCTCACTAATGGAAAAGTATCTTTTGATAATGTGTTCTATGTGGAAGGATTACAATATAACCTATTGAGCATATCACAGATGTGTGATAAAGGTTATAAGGTTGGATTTGATGATTCTCATTGAATCATCCTTAAACCTGAATTTATAATTCCTCCAGATATGATAATGATTATGGCTCCTAGAAATGGAAACTTATATGAACTGAGAATGAAAGATGTCATTTCTAGATGTGGTACTTGTTTTGTGTAAAAGGCCACTGAAAATGAAACAAAGTCTTGGCACATAAAGATTTGTCATGTCAATTTAAAGAATATGAACAAACTTGTTAAAGGTGAGCATGTCATTGGTTTACCAACAAGGGAGTTCATGCTGGATTACAAGTCCATTTCATGTCAAAAAAGGAAAGCAGCATAAATCATCACACAAGACAAAGTTCATAAACTCCATTGAACAAGTGCTGGAAATGCTTCATATGGATCTCTTTGGTCCTGTGAGTATTCCAAGTATTGGGAAGAAGAAATATTGTTTAATGATTATTGATGATTTTTCAAGATATACTTGGGTTTACTTTCTGAATTCCAAGGATGAGGCTGCTGAGTTAATTAAAGGGTGTGTGACAAGGATTGAGAATCAACTAGATGTGAAGGTGAAGGTAATGAGAAGTGACAATGGAACTGAGTTCAATAATGGGATTATGACTGAATTCTGTCAAGCAAAGGGAATTCTTCAACAATTCGGTTCCCCTAGAACTCCTGAACAAAATGGAGTTGCAGAAAGAATAAACAGAACCTTGATTGAAGCTGTAAGAACCATGATAGAATATGCTTATTTTCCTGTTACTTTTTGGGCAGAAGCTATCAACATCGCTTGCTATTTTCATAATAGGGTCCTTCTCAACAAAAGTCAAGACAAAACTCCCAATGAGAATTTGTTCAAAAGAAAACCCAACATCAAGTTTCTCAAGCCTTTTGGATACATGTGTTCATTATTGAATACCAAAGACTACCTGAACAAGTTTCAAATAAAATCTCTAGATTGTTTCTTTGTTGGATACTCCACACACTCAGAAGTTTATATAGTCTATGTGAAAGATCATTTGAGTGTGATTAAATCTTCAGATGTGATATTCAATGAAAATCAACTCAATACTGCTGATGGAGCATCCTGGTTATTTGATCTTGAAAATTTAATCAAGTCTTTCAAGATTTATCCTAAAGACTTTGATGAAACTTTGTACAGCACAAGTGTCCATGAAGAAAAATCAGAAAAGACGGTTGATTTGAATAAATTATGTTCTAAGGTTGCTGACAGAAATGTTGAATTCTCTTTTGATAAAAATGCTTCTAACATTGAATCAGAAGATGAGAAAAATGATAACCTTGACCAACCACATGTTCAAGAAAGTCATGTCATGAATGATGTGCAACCTGATAACCACCATGATCAAGAACATGATGAAAGACAATCAACTTTAACTTTGAACATTGGAAATGATATTGTTTCAACATCCCAACATAATGTTCAAGAAGTGGCTGATATGAACAATACAACATCAGAATTGGTCATTGAGGAATCTGATCTAGTGATACAAATCTTGACTCAGATATTACTTCAAATCAAATCATCCAAACTTCCTTTGTGGAAAGAAATCATCCATCTGAGAAAATAATTGGTGACCTTTGTGTACTCCTGCTTTCTATCTCAAATAGAACCCAAGAAGATTGTTCAAGCATTAAAAGACAATAGTTGGGTAGAAGAAATGCAAGAGGTGTTGGCTCAATTCAGAAACTTGCAAGTGTGGGAACTTATAGATAATCCAAGAGGAAAGTTTGCAACTGGCACCAAATGGATTTTCAAAAATAAGAAGGATGAAAGAGGAATTGTCATGAAGAACAAAGCAATACTAGTTGCACTAGGATGCTTACAAGAGGATGGGATTGATTTTGAGGAAGTGTTTGCACCAGTGGCAAGGCGAGAAGCAATCAGAATATTTTTAGCCTATGTTGCTTCAAAGAACATCAGAGTATTTCAATTGGATGTCAAATCTACTTTCTTGAATGGAAAGATTGAAGGAGAGGTGTATGTGACTCAACTTCCAGGTTTTGAGGATCCTGAGTTTCCTAATAGAGTCTATAAATTGAACAAAGCTCTATATGGACTACATCAAGCTCCAAGAGCTTGGTACGATGAGTTATCAAACCACCTACTTGTGAATGGTTTTATAGGGGAGCCACTGATAAGACCCTCTTCTACAAGAACAGAGGAAGAGATTTGCTCCTTGTTCAAGTTTATGTTGATGATATCATCTTTGGGTCTACAAATGAAAATATGTGTTTGGAATTTGAGGAAGTTATGAAGTCTAAATACTGCATGAGCTCAATGGGTTAAATGAATTTCTTTCTGGGATTGCAAGTTCAACAAAAGAAGGATGGTATATTCATTTGCCAATCAAAGTATCTGCAAGACATCTTGAACAAGTTCAAATGTCAAGACTTGAAGACTGCTTCTACTCCAATGGACACACATGATAATATGATAGCTGATGAAAAGGGAGAGCTTGCTGATGAATGTCACACCCTCACTTAGGGCCTAGGCGTGTGACCAATAGTTGGTACCTGTTTTGAAAATATATCAGAGTTTAGCAGAAGTCTTTAGTTTATAATAAAATATTAATTTATATTTTGAAACATTAGTTTATTTGTAAAAGATAATAAAATATTTGATTTAATAGAAAGCTTCTCGAATAATAAATATTCGAGGGTTTGATTTATAAACTCTTGTTTGATTTATAAAACTTGTGTGAACATTGTTTGCAATATTTTAATAATTTAAACTGAGTCATCTATACCTTGTGAGCATCTATCTCCTTGAATGGCTCTAATTCTTTGCTACTTGTACTAACTTTAATTCCTGTAATAGGGGGGAAAATACGTCAGCGATATGCTGGTGAATCGTTGACTCTAAAAACATTTTGTAAATCTTTCTTTGACTGACAAGATAGTTTTCGTGAAACAATCTCAGCGGAAACGTCTATTATTTCTGGGATTTGTACCACTTGCCATACACACACAATTACGGCTCTCCAGGAACTAAAGCCTATTCGGAACTGGCGCCTATTGGGAACTGGCGCCCATTGGGAACTGACTCCCATTGGGAACTGATGCCCGTTGGAGAACTTTTATTATGATCTCTAGTCTGCGGCCACATAGCCTTGACTGATAGACTAGATTGATTATGTTTGGATCCAGACACAAGTGTACTCGGTCTGAGTTGCTTTTATTTTCTATCTTGTATAAAATAGGGATCACGTAATCCCATAAATATTTATTTGACTGTCTTTGTTTAAGATAAACAACCCGTTTATCTTGACTGAAAAAGGTTTAGCGTATTCACATGTGACTGTCTATTCTGAATGATGCGGTGATCTCGTTTGAAAACCTTTGTGAATGAATGAATGATTGACCAATAATAAAATAGGTTTATATAAATACTCGGATCGTCTTTTAATCCAACTACAGACCTTTAGTCTGGTTTTGATAGCTTAAACCTTGATTTATCATTTTCTTATAAAATACTTTGTACATGAATTCATTTCTCTTTATTTGCCAATCATGTACTTTGTTTCTTCTTCAAGAAGAAACGTCATTTATCTATAACCTTTATATGTTAAGCCTTATGTTTCTTAATTATTAAGAACCATTATTTTTTACTATACCTCTTGTAGGTGAAGCTTATATTTCTTACTCTTGAAGAATTATTATTTTTACTATATCCTCTTGTTTGTGAATACTTATATTTCTTAACTATGAAGAAATTATATTTTAGTTATTACCTTTGTTTATATATTTATAAAAAAAATTCTTATTTAATTGTTATCTTTTGATTTGATCAAGTCTAGGCTATACCCCTGACTATGGTCTGAGCCTTTGAAATAATAATATTTTATTTGGGCAGAACCCCTACCTTGTTCGGCTTATTATTTTCTAGATTCTCGGTAACACTTAGACGCTTGCACGTAATGAGAATCTTGATCAACAACTTCTCGACACGCAAATCGAGGCAACGTTCGGGGGTCGCCGGGTCGTGCACGTACTTCGAGGCGGGACATTGGGTCATCTCGGGTCAGAACGGTTTACGAGGTCGTCATGCGTTACGAGGTCAGCACGCAAAACGAGGTCGCCACGTGTTATGAGGCCGGCATGCAAAACGAGGTCGTCACGTGTTACGAGGTCGGCACGCAAATCGAGGGGCGCCAGTCGTCGGGATTGTCGGTACGAACTTCAAGGTGTCGTCGGTATATGGTACAGATTACGAAATTATAATTTGTCTGGTCGGGGCACGAAAACCGAGGTAGAGAGAGAAAGTATTTCTAGAGAGAGTGGGGTTGGGTGTGAATGAAATGAGCCGATGCCCTCCTATTTATAGTTGAAATCCAGTCCCATCGCGATACGCGATGGAACCTTTCTATTGGTCATCGCGTATCGCGATGACACATGTTACTCAGAGAGTGCCACGTGTCGCCACGTGGCGAACACGTGTCACTTTCTTAAGCACCCTATGCCACGTGTTGACACGTGGCGAAAACGTGTCATTTTCTAAGACACCCTCTTCCACGTGTTGACACGTGGCATACACGTGTCACTTTCCTATTATCCTAGTCATCGCGTATCGCGATGGCTTAATGTCTTGAGCCGTAGAGTATCGCGACACCGCCCTTTTGGGTTTCTATGACGTTCCTATCGCGTATCGCTATGTCTCCTTGGCTATGCCCGTCGCGTATCGCGATGGGTTAATAAATCAAAATTTTTCATTTTTAATCCCTTTTCTTCTATTGACTTGTCATATTTGGATCAAAATTTTGTGGATGTTACAATGAACATGAATATAGAGCAGAGATTGGATCACTAATGTACCTGACTACTTCAAGACCAGACATTATGTTTGTTGTGTGTGTATGTGTGTGTGCAAGATTCCAATCATGTCCAAAAGATTTTCCTATGACTGCTGTCAAGATGATCTTTAGATATTTGAAAGGAAAACTTGATTTGGGAATATGGTATCTAAAGAACCATGCCTTTGATCTACTTGCTTACACTTATAGTGACTATGATGGCTGCAACATGAGTAGGAAGTCTACATCTTGTCGATGTCAATTTTTAGGAGGCATGCTTGTGTCATGGCAATGCAAGAAGCAAACAACTGTGTCAAACTCTACTGTCGAAGCTTAGTATAATGATGCATCTGCCTGCTGTGCACAAGTCCTTTGGGTTCAAAATCAACTGCTGGATTCTGGTTTGAATTTCTTGAACACTCCTATTCTTATTGACAATATTGTTGCTCTGTTCATAGTTAAGAACCCAGTCCAACATTCAAAGACCAAGCACATAAAAATCAAACACCATTTCATTAGAGATTGCAGTGAGAAAGGTCTTATTGAAATGAAAAGAGTTGATACTAGTGACAACTTGGCAGATTTGTTCACCAATCCACTAGATAAAATTAGATTTCACTTTATCCTGAAAGCTTTAGGAATGATCTACTCTGATGAAGTCTAATTAATGATATGTGCTCAATGTGCTAACTGATTATTTTATTGAGGTCTTGTGACTGAAAGTTGTGTTTATGTGCTTGAATATGTGATTGTTAACTGATATGTGCTTTGAATGACAATATGTGTAACTTAGGTGTCTATGATGCTTAGCTTTGATTTGTGTAATTGTTGATGATATCTTGATAAGTGTGTCTACATGTCATTTGAAATGATAAATCTGTATGCTATCTTGAATATGTTAAATGATCTGAAATGGTGAAGTGCTTAGGATAAGTTAGATTATACACCGTTAATCTTAATTGAACATTATGTTGATCTGATTTATTTAATGCATAACACTTATTTTCTGAATATGTTGCAAATTGCTTGTGTCAAAACTGTGTTTTTTGTGATAAACTTGTATGCTCAAATGAATATTATGCAAAAGAAGTTTTTCCAAGAAAATCATTTTTGACAAACTGAGCAAGTTGATGGTGAAGAGATATAAAATGATTATTCAGTTCAAAGCTTTAAAGAAGCTTAAAAGGTTTTCAATGAAAATTAACCCAACCTTTGGTAAATGATAGTAGATTGATTATTTATAACATTCATATAGATTTAATAGGCTAAAAAGACTATTAGTGCAGTCATTAATATGTATGGTTGCTTTACATGATGTGTAAAAACTAAGGTGATATAAACATAATGAAAATGCTAAACTTAATGTGGAGATACATTGTTGAATATGCATGTTTCAAGATAAACCTCTCTGAATGATAGGCATAAAAGTGATTACCTAGTCATACATGAGCATGTTGATATTTGGTCACCAAAAATGAAACATCTTATGTATATGACAAAGAACAAATGTGAGCAAAATTTATAACATCAACCAAAAGTTGATGTATGTTCACAAATTTTGAAAGAAAATGCAAACATGAGGGTTAATTATAGAACTACAGAGGTGGGGCATCAATATAAGTGCTTTGACACCTTGAATGAAAGGCTTGTAAGTCCGAACTGCGTGGCATGTAAGTCCAACGTTCAACCTCAATATGTTTGAAAATTTTTGAAAAGATAAATCCATAAAGAAAATTTATATGTTCTGTTAGAAAAATATTATAATCAAATATCAGGGGGTTGAAGTCAATTTGGGGTAATCTGGGGAAAGCCAAGTAAGCTTTGAGAAGAGATATGGGACATCATATTGCAATAAGTGTTATCCATTTTTGTATTATGCAAACTAATTGAACTATAAGCATATCACCAATATGTAATGAAATTCATGCTAAGTCTAGACCTGCTATTAACCTGTTTGATCCGTCATAATAATGCTGAGAATGAAGTATTGAAATGTGACTTAGTCAATATGATCCCACGTTGAGATATTTTCAAAAATAGAGAAAAAGGTTTGGAAGGATATAACTGAAATTTGATCTCATAATACACCATTTGCTCTTAAACTCTAAAATTTAATGAGAAAACTGCTTTATAAAAGGTTTAAGTCAAAAGTGTTGCATTTTACCTTGAATATGTCTGCATGTCCTATTTCGAGTAAACTTTATGTTTTCAAACCTTCGAGTAAACATTATTGATATTATTTGAAGTTTTTAATACATTTGAGCATACTTGTTACTTATTTGCTTTGAAAATAATTTTTCATGTATTTTCGAGTACACTTTGATGATTATGTATTTTCGAGTACACCTGATTGTTTAGAAATTCATTTCATTCGAGTAAACTTGATATATCATGTCTGAATATTCTTTAAATATGAGTTTCGAGTAAACTTAAGTGTTTTTATTAGAAAGCAGTGTTTATCAAGCATACTTTATGATTTTGCACTTAGAATGATTAAAATGAATACTTTTAGAATAAACTTCACTATTTACTTAATGTTTAGTTCTATCGAGTAAACATGGTAAATGTGTCAAGTATACTTGATAAATATTAATTTACTAATTTATTGAATATGTCTGAATACTTTCTTTGAAATTGCAAGTGTTTTCGAGTAAACTTCGTTTCTCGAGCAAACTTCATGCTTTGAACACACTTGTTTATTCTTACAATAGTTCAAGTGTTTTTCCAAGCATACTTGCAAATTTCAAGTGCTTTCGAGCAATCTTTACTCCATGAGTACACTTTATACTTTGAGCATACTTGTATTTAATTATAACAATTCTTCTTGTAAGGCCCTGTTACCGGTGCCTCACATTTGGACGTTGGATTTACTCATCGACATAGTTCAAATCATCAGAGTTAATAAAAACATACGCGGAATATAAAACTTAAACCATTCGTTACAAAACATCCATATTTTGTCTTTTAAAACATTACTTAAAATAAAACATCACAGCAAAATCTTCATATGCCAGCTTTTTCCAACTCTGCCTTGTGTCCTCCTCAAGCTACCTGCCTCATTCTACTCACCTGCGTGCATACTAAAAGTCAGCTACGCTGAGTGAGTTCTAGTTAATCACATAATCATACAATACCTTCTTACATTTCATACTTAACCTTCTTAACTTTCTTTCATACATACATAAGTGTATATACTCTCATTCTTACTTTCATACTTTCTTTACATACATAATCATACTTTTAAAGAGCCTTTCGCCCTATAACCTCACAGATATTATAAGGGTCTGGTCCCTAACATCACAGATATTATAAGGGTCTGGTCCCTAACATTAAAGATATTATTAGGGTCTGGTCCCTAACATCATAGATATTATTAGGGTCTGGTCCCTAACATCACAGATATTATTAGGGTCTAGTCCCTAACATCACAGATATTATTAGGTTCTGGTCCCTCTCGTTACCATACAGCCATGCCTTTCCTTCGTTTGTTAGCTTTATCGCATTCATACATATAAGCATATACATTATACTTACATAACACTACAACCCGACAGTACGTGCAATATCTGAAGATCGTTCACGTACTAACAAGCAATCATTCATACATTTCACATCATTCACATAAGGCATACACTTATCACTTAGGATAAGTGTATTAACAAACATATCGAGTATGCACACAGCCCCAAAAACATAACACAGAAGTGGGGCTAGAAACTCACCTGAAGTCGGTTACGTTCAACGTTAATCGTAATCCCTTTTCTTGAGATGTGCACGGTAACTGTATAATAATTACACGTATCAATCATCTATCGCTATCCATATTGTTTTTCTAGGTCGATTATAACCCACAACGAACGGGGGTCCGGGGGCAGCGCCCCTGGCAGCGGGGTTCTAGGGGCGGCAGCCCCTAGCGTGGTCCAAGGGGCAGAGCCCCTGGCTGGGGTTAAGCTGATTCAGGCCCAACTGTTCATTATGATATCTGAGCCCAGCTGGACTTAGGCCCAAATCCAAACAGAGAACAGACCAGCCGAGAACCCTTGGCAGAGAACTCATGACCGAGAACCATGTTGACTGAAAACACATGTTGACCGAAAACACATGTTGACCGAAATCCCATACCTGGCCGAGAACACAGGTTGGCCAAGAACCCTCAGTCCTGGCCGAGAACACCCAGTTCAGCCCATTTTTCTATCTTTAAGCTTCTACCATGCTCAGTTACTGTTCTCAGGTTTGATTCAAGAACCTTTAACCCCTTTTTGGCCATCATTTAATACTGTTTTATATCCATTACCCCCACGTCTTCAAGATCTAACCCGTTTTAGAAATAAAGTTCAAATCTTTATAGGGTTAAAACGTTTTAGGCTAGATCTAAGGTTTATCTATAAGCCGAATACTACCATAAGTCTATTAAGTTCATTTTAATCATCAAGTTTGCTACTTTATGCTTTATCTAGACCCGATCTACTCTATCTTCAAGTTTCATGGCTAACCGTTCATAAAAACGTAAGCTTTAAGATCAAGAACGTACCTTTAATCGTTTTTAGACTTCAGGTTAGCTCTCTTATGGACTAGGATCTTGTATCTATCTTGTATAATGAAGATCTATCTATATTTAGATTGATTTTGGTCTTGGATCTCTTTCTCTAGCTTGCGGCCGAAAAAGGAAGGTTTGTGTGTTTTATGAAGGTGTAGGGAGAATAAGATGGATAAGATGGATGGAAATGGAAAGGATTAGGGTTTAAGGGGTATTTATACTCCCTTAAGCCCATGGACCTAAGGTCCATCTTTCCTTTTTGGTCCATAATTACCTCCATCTAATTTATCTACTTATCTTACCATCTTTACTATTATACCATTTAATTATTAACTCAAGTAAACTTTCCGTCATAACAATAAATATGAAATATTATTATTCGAATTTTAGGATGTTACACCTCTCAAGCTTACTTTGAACTTTTGAAGTATTATCGAGTAAACTCTGTTTTCGAGTATACTTGAGTGAATATTTCTGAAATCTGTTGTTTCTTAACTTGTCTAAGTGAAATACAGTAAACTTCATGCTTATAAGGTATTCGGGTAAGGTTAACAATTAGAAATATCTCTAAGTTTCTGTTTTGGGATCTTTATTGATCTCGAGTAAGGTTTTCTATTTGATAAATTATACTTGATTATTTAACTTGTGATTTATTACTCGAGCAATGTTGTATTTCGAGTTAGCTTCCTTCGTTTTATTCATTTAGTTTATTTTTAATTACTTTAAATACCTGAGCACACTTTGGGAATGAGAAACTTTTGAGAGTATACTATATCGAGCAAACTTGGTGTAAGATTATTTAAAATTGGGTTTTTAGCAGTATTCTCTCACTAAATGACAAAAATCATTTAAAAGTCATTTCACTTTTTTCCCTCTTTCTCTCTTGCATTATTGGTGATTTGCTCATTACCCAGAATATCAAACGTTAAACAAAATTCATAACCTAAATTAGTCATCCAACTTAATCCGACTCAATAAGCTTCAATTGAATGATTTTCGACACTCATTATGTGGGTTTAGGGCTTCAATTTCATGATTACTGACATCTCTATTTTCTATGTAGGTTATTAATTTATCGAAGAACAGGTTCTTAAAGACTATCTTTCATTTCTTATTCAATTATAACTTTTTACATGTTAAAGCTATGAACTTTAATGACTAATTGTTTCTTTGAATGTGTTCTTGTCTGTGATTGTGAAGATATGGCGTATCCGTTCGAAAAGAAACATAACATGTGTGCCTTTCTCCAACTTACCGAGGAGAATAGGCTTGTAGACTGATGATTAGATGGCTACCTCGATCAAATCTTCGCTTCTCGTTCACAGAAAAACCCAATATTTACAGAAATCACCAATTGGACTTCTGGAACTAAGCCCAGTTGGAGGATGATATAAACGGGGGACGGATTGAAGCCACAGTGGCTAGGCATGAAATTGAAATCACTGAAAATTTAATAAGGGCCAGTCTCCAGTTACATGATGATGTGGATGCTCCTATACACTTTACTACCCAAATATTGTTGAGTATTTACCAAGAGACAATGGGGTATGAAGGAGACGTACATGAAAGACAATTCAAGAAGGGCATGTTTCCCATCTTTTATAGATTTCTAATTCACCACATCATACACGGTTTCACACCAAGGAGGGGTACTTGGACCCTCATGAGCTGGGAGATTGCTAATGCTACTGTTGCAATTATATATGACCAACCATTTAATTTTTCAACTGATATTTGAGGGGCTGGTGACTAATCTAAGGAAAAGAAGGGAAGACAGGTTTTTGGTTTATCACTGCTTCTTACAAATCATCTTTAAAATTGTGTGCCCTGTTCTGCCAACCTTGAGCAGAACACATGTCTTGAAAGATGTCACAACCCGACCAAAGGCGGCGGAACATGTCAGGGTGCAACGGATTGCCCAAGAATACAAGACACTATTAAAGTGACAATATTAATCAACTCATTTAAATTAACAAAATCATAAAGAGTCACATAACTTGTTCATACAATAACCGAATTCAAATATAGCAAATAATATATTGTTCATTTTGCTAATATCCTAATAGTCTCGATAACATTTTCTGTTCAAGTCCTCGAGTCAACCTAAGTCAAACATGTAACATTGCATAAAATAGAATTTGTCAACACAAAGGTTGGTGAGAAATTTAATAGTTTTGAACAATAAGTAATAATAGGAAATTCCACAACTTGTATACGAAACAATAAATAATAGCAACAATTTAGATAATGAAATCGTTAATAAGAATACATTAACGACACCTTTCTATAAGGGGATGCCAAATAGACTCGGATTTTTATGAAATCGTTAATAAGAATACATTAACGACACCTTTCTATAAGGGGATGCCAAATATACTCAGATTTATGAATCAACCAACCAAAAGCGGTAAACACATTAGCATTTAAGCATGTAAGCATATAACACCAAATCGATCATTTATTTAAGTAAGGTATACAATAAAGTTTGTGGTTTAAGACTCAAGTATAAAACATTTAGTTTGAATAGGTATGCAATATCACCCCTAAAACGAAAGATGGAAAACGGGGGGATGAAAAGTACTCACGTTCAAGTAATAAACATGATTGGTAAAATGGCGAGTAACCGGAAGGATGAGGTTTAACGAGCAAAGCCTAGATGAAAGAAAGTCTTGTATTAGAAAGGTTGTCTAGGAACTCTTTAAATAAAGTAAATGATAGGAAATGCAAACAATTCAAAGTTTAAGGTTTAAAATGTAAATATTTAAGAAATTATAATAATAGTCCTTTGATAATATAAGTTTGCTCGAAACCGTGTTAAAGTATCTAGCCCTCAATTTTACTCAACCTATGTTAAGTAATAAGGTGAGTAAAAATGCAAGAATGCAAGTCCCTTTATAATATAGATACTAAAACAGGTTTTAACGAGTGTTCGGGTTGTTGGTTCGGGTCTTGGTAATTGGTCAAACCCAAAGTCAACTTTCCAAAATAATAAATGTTATGAGATAATTCAATAAAGAGATAATTCAATAAAATTTAAGAAGACTTAACCAAGTATGTAGTTCTGTTGTTTTAGAACTAACAACGTCTGTTAAGCGGGTGTTCGGTTTTGTCGGTCCAAACTTTGTTATAAGATCAAGTTGGATTCAAAATTACAAGTACTTTAAGAAAATAATTAAACTCAGTTTATAAAGTATTTTTAAAAAAAAATATACAAGTCTTGATAGCTAGAAACACACTTGTGTGTCTTAAGCGAGTGAAATCGGTTTAGTTCGGTTGGGTTCGGTTTTTATCTTGGAATAAGGTCAAGAATGGTTACCATATGCCAAAACATCAAAGAACTTGTATAATAATTTATAAATGATGATACTTAAGTTTTACAACCAAAAAGTCAATAGTAAAGTCTTTAAACGAAAGTTCAGTTTTTGGTTCGGATCTTGTTTCGGGTCAAGACCGAGGTTAGATTCTACAAACTCATAACCATGGAACTCATAAAAATGATTTTAGAAACTTTTTATACAATTATTTAACAAAACTAGTAAACAAAGTTCGGTTTACGATTTGGAGCTATTTACGGTTAAACCGAGGCTAGTCTCTACAAACCCATAACCATGGAACTCAATAAATATGATATACAAACTAAAATGAGCAGAATTTAAGCATGGTTAGTAAGCATAAACAAGTTATATAATTATATATATATATATATATATATCAAGGACCACGTGAGTCCTCCATGAAGCCTTGCCTTACGAGGCCCGACACTCCACCGACCGAGATTGGAGAAGTGACCACCAAAGATAACAAGTTGTATTACACTATGTATATGTTGTGCCACAAGTTATAAGTAATAATATGTTATTTAAAATAAAGTATTATGGTCAATTTGACTTTTGAAAGTCAAACGGCCAAGAACAATGAAAACAACCTTTAAAATCTTGAATTTAAGAGAGAAGATGAAGTATGAGCAGGGATTAATGGAGTATGAGGGTGTGTATAAATAGGATAAGCTTGAAAGAGTCTTGCATGAAGTCTATTGTATAAGAAATTGGATTGGATAATAGGATGTAAAGCACAAACAACAACAACAACAAGATGTTGTTGATCTGATGCCCGTCGCAATACGCGACGGGGCCATGGCCACACCCATCGCGTAGCGCGATGGGTTGCCGAGCAACCTCACCAAGTTGTGCTTTTTGACAGTTTTGGCCCCTAGAGTTGTTTTAAAGCGTTTTAAAGGCATTTTAGGGACCGAAAAGGATGTTTTTGAGACTCAACAAGTATAAAACAATATTGTAACATAAAATCCATCATTTTGGTTATATTGAAGGTTTCGGCTTACAAAACAAATCAGGTTACATGATAATGAATACAAAAACAAATACAAATAGGATTCGAAATTGACGAATGTCACAAAAGATCCAAATGTATACAGAAGAATTGCAAGGTTAGGGGCAACAAGTAATTTTAATCCGAAAATTGAATATTGTATACTTCCATGGTTGATTGACAATGGCTTGGAAATCATGGAAGTGCCAGAGTCACCAAGAGTGACTAGTGATGAAGATGAAAGTGAGAGTGAGGATGACGATGATGACTTCTCTGATGATGATGATAATGATGTGGGGGAGATGATAATGTTGATCAAGATATTGTGCAGGAGGAAAAGTTGGAGAATGTGGATGATGTTGTACATGCAGTGGTAACCAATGTAATGGATCAAGCTTAGGGGGAGACATCAACCTTTGACAACCCTATACTGACACCACCAACCTCACCCCAAAACCCATCACCATCTCACTACCAAACCCAAGACCCATACCCAAGATCACCAACCCAAACCCAAAACCATACCCAAGATCAAACTGAACATGAACCTTACATACCTAAATATATCCCAGCCCACCTTATAAACCAACCAAATACACCATACCAATCCCCAACACATTCCCAAACATCTGACCAACCTGTTATTCCTACAATCCAAACCAGAAACCAACTACCCTCAACTAGTGAAAACATAATAAAAATCCCACCTCATGAACCCAACCAAACCCAAATCCCTGATCCATTTCCAATCTCACCAATAAACTCCCCTTCCCCTGATGCTAACATGAGACTATTTGACAAGCACATGGATATGTTAATTAAAAACTGTAATTTGAAAAGGGAGAATGAGGATTTGAAGAAGAAGAATGCAGAACTGGAATCCCAGTTGGAACAGGCTTTGCTCAAGATTCAAACCCTGGTCAATGAAGTTGAGAAGACCTCAACTGCACCAAAACAGGGGGAGAATTCACCTGGTGCCAATATGGATGTGGTAGATGTTGACATTTTAAAATCCTTGAATGATATGTATGGAAGTGAGGAGGAGGATGAAGAGGAAGAGAGGAATGATGATGGTGGTTATGAAGCAGATGTCTCTGAAGAAGTTATCCAGAACAACGATTTGAATAATAATTATGACATGGTGGTGGACAATACTGAGGAGAATGAGAATGAGAAGGTGGTTGATGAAAATGCTGAAAATAATGAAGTGAATGAAGATGAAGAGGAGGTTGTTGATAAGGAGGATGATAACATGAAGGATGTGAATGATGAGGATGATTTTGATATCCTGTATGGAGAATTTGGTAATGTTGAATCTCTGTTAGTGGTGGAAAAGGAGAAGGATGCTGAGAAAGAGAAAACAGTGGATGATTAGCTAAAAGAATTGTTGGATGAAATTGATAACTTTCCTGATTAACCAATTGTGGTGAGGGTAGTAGGTCCATCCAGACCTATAACGGTTGATGAGGAGAAAATAAGGATGAAGGGAAAATTTGTGGCAGAAGATGAAGGACAGCTGCAGCAATTGAAAATGAAAAGGATTCAATCAAGTGATGAGGTTTTATCTGTTGATGAATCTGCTGAGGAGGCTATAAAAAGACATAATTAATTGTAGGTGAATGGATGCAGAGGGAGATTATTACAAGGTTTCTATCTGACAAATAACTTGAAGATCAGATAATAATGATAGAGGAAATTGAATTAAAGAAAAACCTTGATGAAGGAAAGGGGAAGATGGAACAAGAGGTAATAGAAGGGTTGCTGAAGTTGCAGCAGATGGAGGAGGTTGACAACTCATTTGTTGTTATATATCAATTCCAGCAACCCAGATTCTCTGAAACTGATTCCAAAACTTCTGAAAATGAACAAACTATTCCTATGCCACTACTGATGTTGAAAATGAAAAGTCTGATAGGCAGTTAGTTTATGACATATATGATGCCAAAACACTTAAAAAAAGAGATGGTTCAGAAGGCCACTAAATTATGGAATCAGCATGTGATTGATGATATAAAGGAGAATGAGAAGAGCTGGGATGCCGATTACTTAAATAAATAGACTAAAAAATATATATGAGGAAGAGGAAGAGGCAAGGGAAAAATAAGATTCCTGAGGAATCTCTGCCCAAGAAAAGGAAAAGTCCCATAAATGGTGTACCTGTTCAAGCTGTTAAGCCTGTTGAGCATATGGAAGATGAACCTAAAATTATGCATTAATTGATTTATCTGACATAGAGGATGAAGGAAATGATTCACCTCATGTGAATATGACTGAGGTTCACAGAGAAAATATACAAACCATGCTGGATGATGCCAAGAAAGAAGATCCCAAGATCATCAGCCTAATGCATCATGGATATAATTTTGAAACTTTGGTTGTTATGACTGATGAAGAATTGGATGTAATGCTTGAAGAGAAGGTGAGAGAGTTGAAGAAAATCCGGGAAAGGAAAAATAAAGACACTCAAAGGTTCCTAGCATATCTGAGACTTCATGGTTTCTCAGGAAAAATTAAGTCATATGAGGTTTGAGGAACTGGAGAGTGTACCATTCAACAAAAGAAAGAATAAATACTGAAGAGTGGGAAATAATGAAGAAGAAAGCTGCTGATTAAAAAGACAAACTTGAAAATCTTTACAGCAAATTTGGTGAAAAATGCAAATTTCTAATTGATCATGGTGTTGCTATTGAGCATGTGGAAAATATGAGCAAGAAAGCTGTGGAAGAAAGGTTCAAGAAAATATCAGAAAAAATTCATTCTGAATCAAGTACTATCAAAAGAAAATCCAGATTAATGACATTAGCTCAAAAGGAGAAGAAAGCATGGGAAAATAAGAAGGTAGAGCTGTTAGATAGATTGATGACAGCAAGGGGAGAGGGGGAGAAAACAAAGAACATGAGCATCAAGGAAAAATTATCCCTCTATGAGTCGGAGATGGGAAAATTCAATGAAGAGAAGAAAGAAAAGTCAAAGCCCACTCAGACTCCTCCTCTAGTTCAAGTGAAGGAAGAACCAGTTGAAAAGGTGAACTTGCTAACATGGGAAGATGAAAATATAATCAAAACTTTGAGGGCTTGATGATGAACAACGGAATGGCTGAGAGTGTGTTTGATAATCTTGTAAAGGTACAATTAATGAAACTATTTTATACTGAGAATGAGAACTGGGAAAGGTTAGAGGAAGAGCAGAGGAAACTATTGTTATTGCAGTGTGGACCAAGGGGGCAGCCTATCCAGACACAAAGATCAACCCCATATGAGCCATTTGATAAAGAAGTTATGGAGATGATTACTACTCTGGCAAAAGAAGGGGGATTATCTTAAGCTGGTGATGATGACAAAAGAATCAAGTTGTGACTATGTATGAACAATCTGGGCATGTGAGAAGACAGGTACCCAAAAAGAAATATACTCCAAGGGTCTCCACAGTAAGTGTCCCAATACCAACAACAAGATCTACACTCCAACGACAACAAAGGCCGCCAACTGATGTGGACCTACCTAAAAAGTTGTACTTTGATGCCAGAATAAAATCATTGAAAGTTATCATAACTAGTGGTGAGTTAAGGCATATTGTTTTCAAATATGATTTTCAGGATTTCAAGAAGGAACAGTTGGAGGAAATGGAAAGAATGAACCTATATGACTATGAAAACACACAGAGGTTTGCCTGAAAACAAAGGAATGAACTTTCCAAATATTTGAAAGATCAGTCTAGGAAGGGATTTCCTTTGTTGAACAAAAAGAGGAAGTTGGAACTGTCAAACTTTGAAAGAACCAATAGGCGGGGGAAGATGATGGATATAGTAATTATTGAAGCTTCTTACAAACAGACAACCAGATATTCAAATCCTCTTGCCAACATGAGAGAGTGCATAAGTATGAGGCAGCAGATGACCAGGATAAACTATGAGGTCTAGAAGAATGGAATGATTTCTAAGATAACCTTTGAACCAAAAGACCAATCTTTTATATTAAGAAATTCTGATGGACTGGCCTTGGGCATCATTGAGCAAGACACGGATCTGGAGTTTCTTCACATGGAGGATATAGAGGAGATCATTAGATCGAATCTACCTTCTTGACATCCACACCATAGGGAGATCTTTTATTTAAAGAGAAGGCTGCTGCTGTTCTATTTGGCAGAAAGAGAGATGCTGGAAGCTCTAGAAGATGAAGACTTATTTATCTTTCTGTTAAATTTGTTTTGTAATGTCCTTGTGACAAAATTCTCATATGTAAATTTTTCATTAAGTTATGTAATTTTGCTTTTTGAAAATTTGATGTGTATTTTGAAAGGTGTATGTAACCAACAGGTGTTTTGGTGCAGCTGAGTGTGTTCCAATCTAGGGAGAGATTGTTGGGATGAGAAAATGACTAAGGAAGATTGGAATCTTCTCATCATCTTCTGAAAATGGCTAAGTATGGAAATAGAGCACACTTAGGCATCAGAGCAAGCCTAAACTTAGTCAAGCAAGGTATTTTGCTATTCGAGCAAAGTTATCTTCTGGAATTCTTCTTAAGTGTAAGTTCGACCAAACTGCACTTCATCAAGCAAGGTTTTTCTTCAAGTCAAGCAAGGTTTGTTTCAGAGCAAACTCTTGACTAAACCAAGCTAACACCAAGTATTTGGTGGATCGAGCAAGGTTTAATAATAAAACAGTGGTCCAAGCAAACTTGAAGGAAGTTATTGAAAATTACTCTAGGGACTTCCAACGAGCAAGGTTCAACCTCGAGCAAGCTACAGTGTCACCAGCACACTTGGATTTGTTCAAATAAGTTAAGTAACAAAAGGTTGAAGGGATCTCTGAAGAACAAGTTTGCTCGTAGGGTATATATCGAGCAAATGTTGATATTATCTGGAAGATTGAAGTCCGCCTGATGAATATTTTCTAAGAAAAATATTCTAAGTAAAGCTTACTCGGAGAACTATTCCCAAACACACTTAATGGTTACCAGGTCTGCTCGGCAAAGACAAAAGCAGCAAAGCTTACTCGAAGACTTGTTTACACTTAGTAATTTTTGTAATATGTTAAGTATCAATCATTAGGGTTTCTAAAAGGAATGTCAGGTGTGCCTATATAAGGAAACTTTAGGGCACGCCTATGACAACGGACACTGAGCGAGATTTGACGGCTGTCTCTTTCCTGAAAAGAATATTTTTGTACGGAAAAGGCTGCCACAAATACAAACATACCATCTAGAAACCCTAATTGATTTTTGTTGTATTCTTCATAATATAAATGAAAATCTTTTGAGTTTATTTGTGCATTTGTTTACTTTTATGTCCTAGTCAGTAATTATTTGAGTATCATTGATTCCACCTTTAATATTCATCGTTCTTTCACAAAAGTAGCATTTCGTAACCTTCTTGTCGACGCGTTTGTGTGGGTTACGAGTGTGATTGAGTGATATAATCGGGACCGAAAATCCCTTATGTGTTGCATTATTAGTTTTTTTTACATGTGCATTTTATTTTTATTATTTTTTTGGTTTAAATATAATGAGAGAATCTAACAAAATTATTTTTTAGGTTTGGTTCTCGTACGCGTAAAATGAACCTAATGGATATCAATTGAATTTGTGTCTACTCTTCCGCCGTAACGCCCAAGTTTTTGTTTCAAATATGTTAACTTGACGGGACTATTTTTTGGGTTTAGCTCCAAACCGTAGCAAATATAGCCGATGCTAGTCGACCCGTCGCTACAACGACCATGTTTTATTGACCGAATAAACTTTGATTTAAATGCATTTTTTTATTGTTATTTTTGTATTATATGCTATACGAGTCACTACTATTATGAGTGTTTACTATTTTATTATTTGTGTTTAATGTGTGTACCAGTACGAACTTAACTTATCACAATTGAATATGTGTCCACCGCCGCAAAGTGGCGAGTTTCCACCTAGTTAGTATAAATGAGAAGTTTGATGCCATAAATATGTTTTCCTAAAGTTTTTGTAAAAGATATATTTGTAGAACAAAATCATTATCTAACTACTTGGTGGCATGACATTGTGAAACTTTCTTTAAGTCGGTCTGTGTTAGCCATGGTGCAAGGGTTCGAATCTCTACCTCCAAACCGTTGAATGTTGTTTTCTTTTCTTTTTTTTTTGATAGACTAATGGTTACATTGTAGCACAGGTACAATGCATATTTGTACCTATGTTCTATGTGCATGGATATACTTCCATGTGTTTTGATACTTGTTTTCAGGGTCGTTTTTGAGAAATTATATATCTCGGTATCCCATAACGAGTAACGAAATATATTACCTATATTTTTTTGTAAACGACACTAACGTTATAACAATAAATATATCGAAAATGTAGTAATACAATCATATACATTAATAGTTAACGGTTAACCGGTGATTCGTTCTCTTAGCATTCCTTACCAAATGACTTCTAGTTTGGGCCCAATAACCTAAAGTTTACCAAACGAATGAATTTTGAATAAAAAAAATTAACTCTTAATTTTAAGATAATCAAAATCCGTTTATATTACTTAAGGTTTATATGTATGTGTGTATATATTTTGGTCCCAAAATAAAACATGCCTCGGCCGAGGGTGCGACCTACACACCTCAAGAGGCGGCCCTATTTGCTTCCATTTTTCTTTATGATTGTAATCACACACGCCTCGTCTTCATCTTCGATTGTTCGTTCACCGTGAACGTAACTGATACCGAACGAATTCGCGTCGACTCATCTTTGTAATGCTCAGGTTTTATCAACTTCGGGTTTCAACGTTCAGTTTTACCAGCTGTCCTGGCGCAAAATGTCGGGTTAAAAAACTAGTTTCAACTAAAAGAACCAAGTAAACAAATAAATAAATAAATTGACCCGACTCGACCCAAACGAATTAAAATTTTTAATATATAGCGAATAACAACCATAACCAAATTTAATAAAAGTTAGAGCATTCTCAACTTATCCACCATCCCAATCTCTATAATTACACTAAAAAACGCTACAATTTTCTCTCATTTTCAGTTAAATAATATTTTTTATACTTTTATTATTACAGTGTTCTATTTCCTTTACTCGCAACCAATTCAACAAATATTAAAAAATAAATATAGGCAAACATAGTTTCCCTAATTTTACAAAAAGTTACTATATTTTTTCTCTCTCCACTCATTAATTTACACTCATAACTACTTAAAACACCACTCTCTATATAGTAATAAAGAATATAATAAGAATGCTCTTAGCTTTGATAAAAGAAATGAATAAATGTTTTGGGTTTAAATTCCTTTACAAATTAAATTCCTAACTAGCCCTCAACGACAATCACAACTCACAACAAAGAAAGAAAGAGATCCATCAACCACGACAATAAAATAATATAGATTAAATTAAACAGATTATTATCAACTATCAAGTTTTTACTTTTACTTGTATTTAGAGGCGTACAAATCGGTTTAAAATTCAAAACCGATTTATTATTAGTTTCAGTCCGGATTAAAACATGTTTCTTGGTAGGTTGCTATCAGTCTTGGTTTAGGTTTTGATCCGTTTCGATCCGGGTTTTGATTGGTTTTGTCCGGTTAACCGGTTTTATTTATAAACTGATTCTGAATCTACGATTTCATTCGGTTTTTTAATATAGTCAGTTTCAAAACAGTTCAATTTTGGTTTAATTAACTTGTTTATTTACCCACCTTTAGTTGTGTTGAAAATAATCACTCAGATCCACCGACAGACTCACAGACAGACGCGTATAACCCACCCTCATCCTTCAATAAATCCTTACAATACAAGCAAAACTCAAAACTCTCTCGTATCATAATAATAAGAATAATAATAATATTCTCCGGCGATAAATCCTGATGGCATCATCCACTCCGGCGGCGATCCTCCCGATCTCAAACCCAGACTCATCCCAGCAGGCACCAGTATCCACTCCCGCCTTCCGTGCCTTCATCGACCACCTGTCCGAAACCGTCAGATCCGGCCTCTCCACTCGCCGCCCGTGGTCCGAACTCGTGGACCGGTCCGCTTTCTCCAAACCCGATTCAATGTCCGACGCCGCCCTCCGGATCCGCAAGAACTACTCCTACTTCCGCGTCAACTACCTCACCGTCATCGCAGCCGTCCTCGGGTTCTCACTGGTGACAAACCCCTTCTCATTGATCACCCTCTTGGCCCTTCTCGCCGCGTGGCTGTTCCTGTACCTGTTCCGTCCGTCCGATCCGCCGTTGGTCATCCTCGGCCGTACGTTCTCCGAGCGTGAAACCCTGGGGCTGCTCATTGTTTCCAGCATCGTGGTCGTGTTCCTCACCAGCGTTGGGTCGGTCCTTATATCCGCTTTGCTTCTTGGAACCGCGCTTGTGTCCGCTCATGGGGCCTTTAGGACTCCTGAGGATCTGTTTCTAGATGAGCAGGAACCCGGGGCGTCCACCGGCTTTCTCAACTTCCTTAGCGGGAATGCCGCACCCGTTGCTGCTGCTGTTGTCTGAGGTTTGATATGATGGGATCTGGACTATGTTTTTTAGTTTTGTGAGTTTAACACCTATATGACTTTGTTTTTCTATACATTGATTGATATTTGTGTTTGTGTATGACTAGTATGAATCATGAGTTTGAACCATTATTATTAGTAGTATCTTAAACGTTTGATTATCAATCGTATTTGATCTTGCAAATGTAATAGCCAAATAGGCAGGCACAAGGGTTTTCAATTTTCAAACACTTGTTATCAACAGTGATATTTGAAACAATATTAGAAACAGAATGGCCTGCAATTGTGGTGTGTTGCCTGTTCCTTTATCATTTAAAACATTCTTTTGCGTTAGTGTTATTACTTATTAACGACAGGGGCATTGAGTTTTTAATTAGTAGAAAAAGTCTGAAGTGAGTGAATCCATAAGAGTGAACCCCTTATGTAATGCATATTCTACTGCAAAGTGCAAATGCAGGATCCTTCACTTTCAAGTGAATCTTGTCACTCCAGAATCCACCCTAAAGCTGAAAACATCCGATCCGATCAGATCAGCTGCACCATTCATTTAGTTGTAATGTAATAGGAGTTAGCAAACGCTCCTTGTAATCTAATTGAAAGGTGTGTGTGTACCTGCTGCTGAAACAAAAGAGAGAGTGTGTATGTATTGATCTAAATGTGTTCTACTTTACATTACTAAAATTGAATTCAAAGTGATCGTGTTGTCCATGGCCAAAACCCACAAATTATCAAACCAGCAGGTTATGGTTGTGTAATGTGTGCGCTTGATAAAGTCGGTTAGTTTATGCATCCATAGCAGAGTTGGTTCAATTCTGCATATTCTTTCTTGATTATTAGACCTTTTTTTTTGTTTTGATGACTTAACACCATTTTGTACCAAAAAAAACTGAGCATGATTTATAATAGTAGAAAAGATTGAGGATTTATTATGAGTGTTATGGATAAAGATAAACTTACTGAAACTTTGGTTTGTTTGACCTTTGATCTATTGCTTATTAGTTTTCTAAGCCAGGTACTTTCATTTGATCAAAACAACCTTGAGCAAAACCGATTAGTATCATTTATGAAAATTAAGCATGCAAACCTTTATGCACATAGGTTGGTTGGTTGGCTATGAAGATCAGATTATTATAATTTATAGTAATATAATACACCATGAATTCTGGAATATCAGTTCTTCCAGTATCCTTTATTATCAATTCTAGTGATTAAATTTTATTCGATCCATTAACACAAAACTGTCATAGTCAAGTTTTGCACGAACTAAATCGAAACACTTGAGAAAAAGAAAGAGTAAAATTAACTCATCAAAGTTCAGCAATTGGTTTTTTAAATGGGTTCAAACTTTAGCATTTGTTTTTTGGATTTTGGAGATTGTTACATCTAATCTATTGTTGATGATTATTTTTTGGCTATATTTGTGTCTATATAATTTATTTTTTGGACGAACTAAGGAATAAAAGGTAGATTGCTTTAACCTATACTTAACAATTACTTAAATAACATTAGAATCACTAAAAGGGTGTTATTATGCCATAATTCAATACTTTATAGGCTTAGCCCATCGGCCATCATAATGTTTATAAATATACAATGTAAATACAATACAATCAAAATTTCTTACTTACACAAGAATGATACACCTACGATACGCCAGTAAGAATCCAAAGCTTGAAGTTTTTATTTATATAAGATAAGATGAATATCTTACAAGAATGCGGAAAGAAAGGAGATGCTAGAATTTAGCGTGCATCCAACTAAAGCCTAACTCCCTTTATATAAGGAAAATACATTAGAATAGTACACAAACAAACCGAAAAATACAAACAACATTTTAGAGATTCCACATGTTGACATCCAAGGCTTGACTTATGAAGCTTTTTAGAGATTCCCTCTGTATGAATAGGGAACAGGCTTTATCACTTTTGTTTGTTTCCCTTTTCTCTATCGGGTTTGTATTGGGAAGATTCCCCTGGTTGATTTATGAATTCATCTTGTAGTTTTTCTAAGTATTTGCCCAACTTTGCATCTAGGCATGTATTATCTTCTGTATCTTGGGTTTTTCATGCTAAACACAAGCATTCATTATAATCTTCTTGGCTTTTAGATGAAATAGACATAGTTTTTAAGGAGCTTGTTGTAGAAAAATGTCTCTTTAATTCCTTCTTCATTTCTTTCATATAACACTTGATTATATCGGACTTCGAGACTTCTTGTTTGCTTTCTATAAGCCTTTCTGAAATATGTTCAAATGGACTATTGAGCATTTTTTGTTGTTTCTTTGATATTTGAGTTTTTTAATACTCTATTCTTGAAGTAATCATATTCACCATGTCTTGGCCTTCAATTTGCTTGGTTGAAGCGTTTATTCGAATCATTTTTGTCCAAAACATTATATAAGAAATTCTTTTAAGACATAGAAAATTGTCTCTTAGGATACATCATGTACTTGGTTTCTATTTTCATATCCATGAATAGAAAATTCTATGAAAAAATACATGGCTATTCATTTTTCTTAAACTGATTAATCATGTTTAAAAATATATATTTGGCGGTGTAATAACAGACAACAAAATACTTATTATTGATTTTTTTTGAATTACCCGATTAACAACCAAAACACTAAAATCTGAAAGTAATTTACACGATTAAAATAGATAAGCTGGGACATTTACTACTGTTGATAGCTAGCTTGTCTTTGATGGAAAGATCAGATGCTCAAACCAAATAGCTAGGTTGAATTCTTTGCAATAGGATGTTGACACCAATACAATTGCTAAGGTATTTAATTCTTAACCAACAATGCTTCATGTTACTAGCTATGTTTCCATTGCTTGTTGGTTTTCACCAAGACACAGAAATTATTGTTAAAATATAAACAAAAACCATGGTTAAAGAAAGACGCGGAAATCCCTCCACAGCCCTGCCTGATATTGGACCTGCACCTGCGATTCAAACGTCCACAAGTTAATTAGTTATGTCGATTTGTAACTGATCTATAGCAGCAGAACTGAATGTACATGTTAGGACAATCAATATATAGGAAGACAGCATCACAACAAAAGGCATGTAAATGCTAAAGGTGAACTATGCAAAAGCTAGCTAGGTGGTCAAGAATTTTAGACAAGTAATGATTAATTAATACTGTTACATTTTGTGTTTAGCTCTAGCTAGCTAACCTTTTTCTGAAATGTTAAATATAAAACATAACATATATTAATATGGGTTCCTAATTTATAAATTACAAGTAATTATGATGTCATGCCGATGGAAGCTTGTTATATATATACAGTATAATTTAGTTGGAATTAGTTAAGAGTGAAAGGTTTGTTAATCATATATAATGGTTAATATATTACCACATTGTCTTGTTGAGTTAATGGTGGATGAGCAAATGCACAGCATTCCTTCCGTTTCAACATCAAACCCACAGGTTCCACCAGATCTCCTGCACCGATCACATCCAGTATCGGGCAAACCATACGACAGCTTTATCCCGTAGGACCAGTCCAACGGTTCCTCCTCACTCAACTTGCCTGCTACGTCATAGAAGCTAGTATAATGAGTGCAGTCCAGCATATTCATGCTCATGAACTTGAGCGTGCTGTACGACGTAAAGCAGCAGGCCGGAGGAGTGTCGTTGGACAGCATGTTGAAGATCTTGAAAGAAGTGCATGAGGTGTATAAGTGGTCACACGAGTTTTGTGCAGAGAAGTTGAAGCAGAGAGACTTGTAGTGGTTGAGTACCGGGGAGTCGATGGAACAGTTGACGAGGGCGAAGACGGTGTCAGGCGAGGGTGGGATGAGGGCGGACTGGAGGTCCGACATGAGGAAGTCGTGGTGGGGTTGAAGGATGGTGCATGTGGACATGGAAGGGTCGTAGATGGTGAGTGTTTTGGAGGCGTAGTCGATGGACTCCACCTTGTAGCTGCCCGATGGGGTCTCGAAGAAGAGAGCATCGGTGGAAGGGGTGGTGACGGTGGTGGCGGGCGTGGCAATGGTGGGAGTGAGGGCGGGTGTGGTGGTGTTAGTAGTAGTGGTAGGTGTAGGGGTGGCAAGAGGTACTCCAAAGGTGGTGGAGCAATTGAGCATGTTGCGGTATTGTGGGGCACCGCAGCCATCGTCGATGCCGAAGGGATAGTCTATTCGGATACTCGCGCATGAATCCCGACAAACGGGAAGGGAGTGACAGAGATGGAAAGAGAGAACAATGAAGAGGATGAGAGACATATCTGGTTAATTAGTGTGTGTGACAATTTGCTTTGAAAAGATGATGAAAGAAGCTGTCTGTTTGCTTTTAAGTGTGTCTCCATAAATTACTCTTGAAAAGCTGTTTTACCTTTTGACCATTTACAAGACAAGTATCCTATTTTTAAGCATACAAGAAGATTATTGAGAAATCAGGCACCCATTCCCATATATGTTTAAACACAAAGTAATATAATTCAATAAGCTTTTTTTTGTATATAAAACATATCAAGAACCCCTTCTGTGCACCTTTTGACTTTTGAATAACCATACTCAAGTGCAGATGAGCTATATTCAATTCCACTACTCAGTTATTATATTTATTAATTTTTAATTATCACCCAAACCCGTTCTAACCCGGACCAAAACAAAACAAAACAACCATTTGATTCCAGATACTGCAAACTGTAGCATTTATATAAATATTTTTAAAGTGTGGATTGTAAGAGCTATCTAATAGAGGGGCAATTTTATCTTAATCTTAATGCATGCATGAATAAATATAGCACCAGCCCCAAAGGTGCAATTTGTGTACTATCAGTTTATGACAGTAGTGGAGAAGCAATAGTTGTTAGCTTTGACTTTTATTTTTACTAGGGAGCCTATCTAGATAATTCTCCTCCACATTTAATCAACACTTGTTTAGAGACTAGCCCATATCACTTGTAGGCCTGTAAACGAACCGAACGAACATGAACAAGGGCATGTTCGTGTTCGTTCATTTAACTTTAAACGAACACGAACAAGAACACTTAGTTGAACACATATTTTGTGTTCATGTTCGTTTATTTAAAAAATTAACATGTTCGTGTTCGTTTATGTTCGTTTGTTTAAAATCTAAACGAACACTTCTCGGACATAATGAACATAACTGAACAAAGATAAACAAACGTAATTGAACATATATGAACAAATGTAAATGAACACAAATGAACAAGCATATATGAACACAAATGAACAAGCATATATGAACACAAATGAACAAATATAATACCATTAAGTAGATAACTCTTCTAGATAATGTTTAATTATTTGCAATTAATATGTAAACGAACATAAATAAACGGACATAAATGAACATAAAAGAACGTTCATGAACATAAATGAGCGAGCGAGACATGAGTTCATGTCCGTTCGTTTAATTAAACGAATGCAAATTTTTTTGTTCGTGTTCGTTCGTTTATTAAATAAACGAACACAAACGAACTTCCCGCCGAACGTTCGGTTCGCTTACAGGCCTAAATACAAGGGTTCATATTAAGTAATTATACACCCAATAATAATATTTTCAGATAAGCTTACCGGTTTCCAGATTGCAGGGCTGCAAAGATAAGTTACAGCTTGCTGCATCTGCCACATTATCTTCCCTGATCACAAAACTTATATATCTTTAGTCCTCTTCTTATACCAGAAATCGCTAATTGCACAGCAATTGCATTCTTTATCTTGTTGAAAATATGCTACCCTGCCGGTTGCTTCAAGTCTTGTGCCTTTTTTGTCATTCCTCATTACAACTTTTAACTTGGTTATTGATGATCGAATATATATATTTGCTATTCATGCTTGAAGCAACCCGGTTTAATAGGTTGAGATCAAAGAAACTTACATGGCCATCAAGAACAAATCAAATCAAATCAAACCAAACCAAACAAAACAGTATGCCGACACTTTTTGATACTTCACAGAGGATGAGTTTAAGATGAAGCAATATTTTTGCATGATCAAAAGAAATTAACTTAATGCCAACTTCCAAATAAAAACTTCTTTTATTTTCGTGTAAGAAAACTTAATAAAATACTCCTAACACCCCTTCATTTTTTTATAAAATACCGTATTTGTTGGATAAAAAGTTGATCCAACTTGTACGAAAGTAATTCAAAACGTTACACAACCACAGCTTTAAAAAGATTACTAACTCCACCAATACGTGAGGTTAACAATACTGACAAGTGACAACAGCATGGTTCTAGAGCTCGTAATTGATAAATACATTAAAAACTTCCATTTCACATACTAGATAAACTACAAAAAGATTAGTTATATGATCATCAACCATTGTGATGCAAATTTCAAAAAAAAAAAACAGAGTAGTCTCAAACTAATCAACATGTAAAACAAAAGCGTGCGGCTGTTACTTATCGAGTGTCTGGCCAGTCCAGGAACTTAGTGGCTTGAAGAGAAGGCGGAAGATACGACTGGGAGGAAGAAGGGTTGTCCGGAGGATAAATATAACCTTTCCCATATCCAACTTCTTTCATGAGTTTTGTCGGTGCGTTTCTCAGGTGAAGAGGCACCCCCTCATTTTGTCCAGCCGAATCTCTCACAGCCTTCCTGGCAGCCTCTAGCGCTCGGTATACAGCTACCGATTTAGGAGCAAGCGCCAGATACACAACACACTGCGCCAGGTTGATACCGCACTCAGGCATGCCTAGAAAATGGCACGCCTGGTAGCAGGAAACCGCCTGGGTGAGGGCTGACGGGTCCGCCAGTCCAACGTCCTCACTGGAAAACTGTATAAGCCGGCGCGCAATGTAGAGAGGCTGTTCACCGCCTTCCAGCATCCTCGCCAGCCAATATATAGACGCGTCTGCATCACTTCCTCTCATGGACTTGTGGAGCGCACTGATGAGATTGTAGTGCTGCTCCCCGTCTTTGTCGTAAGAAACATGCTTGCTTTGTAAAGCTTCTTTCGCATCATCCATGGTCACATCAATAGCAGAATCAGAATTAGTACCTAAACGAGCAAAAGCAGTAACGGCGGAAATCTCAAGAGCATTCAAAGCAACCCTTGCGTCTCCATCGCAATGGTGCGATAAATACTCAACGACTTGGTCAGTCACTCGGACAGGGACACCGACACTTACGGACAAGCCTTTATCAGCGTCATCCACTGCACGCGTAAGGATGGTGGCAATATGGCGTGGTTCAAGGGGATTTAAAACAAGCACTCTACAGCGCGAGAGCAACGGCGTGATCAAATGAAACGAAGGGTTTTCGGTGGTGGCACCAATGAAAACAATAGTACCGTCCTCGATCACGGGCAGGAAGGAGTCCAACTGAGACTTATTAAACCTATGAACCTCATCAACAAACAATACAGTAGGCGTAGTACCACCAGTAATACAAGCATTCATCTTATTATTGTGTTTTCTAGCTAGGTCTACAATATCCCTAATGTCTTTGACACCAGCAGTGACAGCGGATAAAGAACGAAAGCGGTATGACAATTGTGGGGAGGAATTGGCAATGGCGCGGGCGATGGAGGTCTTACCGGCACCAGGAGGGCCCCAGAGGATGAAGGAGGGCAAGCGGGCGCAGTCGATGGCCGGGCGAAGGAGGGCGAGGAGGTGATCTTGTCCTACGATTTCGGTGATGGTTTGAGGGCGCATTCGGTCGGGTAGGGGCTGTTCGTTTGAATAATAATGCTTCTTTCTTTTTATGATTTGTGGTGGTGAGGGTTCAGTTGCTGGTGGTGGTGGTTTTTTTGAGGTGGAATTGAAGCGGAACAAGTTGTTGTTGATTTTAGGTTTTGGTTGAGGTTGAGATTGAGATTGAGATTGAGATTGAGATTGGTGGGTGAGAATCCACTCGGTGGCGGTGAGAAGAGAATTGCTGGCGGCGGTGGCGGTGGCGGTGGCGGTGGCGGAGAGTGCCTGAGAAATAAGGTCGTCGGAAAACCCCATTTCAAGCAGCTGCTGCTTTTCCTTTTCCTTTTCCTTCTCCATTTCCCTCCTTTAGATACAAAAAACCGAGCTCGGGATCCATTTGTAGTTACTCGTAGAGGTGGCCGAATAAACCAGTTAACTGATTCAAAAATTGAATTAAAATTGAATTTGTTTGAAACTGATTACATAAAATTTGGTTTCTAATTTTGTCTATCAAAATTAGTTTCAAACTGGTCAGGACTTGAATCGAAACCGATAGTAACCTGGTCAAGAAACTGTTTTTCATCATAACTGAAACCGATCATAAACAAGTTTTAACTTTTGTTGACCAATCGAATCAGTTTCAACCAAAACGGGTTTTGAGTTTTAAACCGGTTTGTGCACCTTTACTTATGGGTGGGTGAAAATAAGCCAAAGTGCTCGCTAGCTTAATTTGATAAAAAGCTAAAAACAATTTTGAAAATAAAGCTCGATTATTTAAGATGTTCCCAAAATAAATAATAATGGTGGAAATTTTTTATAAATTTATGAATAAAAAATAAACGAGTCGAACTTGAACCTATTCAAGCTTAGCCTCGGCTCAGATCATTTATGTCCCTATTTTTTCTATCGTAAATTAACAGTTCCTCTTTTTAATCATCTCTCTTTTTATAAGGTTTTCATGACCAGGAAAAAACATTTGCCTTTTGACAATAAGGAAAACATAGAAACTTTAGAAATCACACGAAAAAAACATTTAAATCTTAGATAGAAAATGAAAGGTAGAGTGAAAAATGACAAGAACTAGTATATTTTGTAAAATGAATACCTTTCTTTTGACTTTTGATATTAGTCATGTTTGTAACGGCTGATAAAGAACCAAAAAAATTAAAAAACAAGTTGTTAGTTCAAATCTAGTCTCCCCATTGTTACTGTATTTCAAATATGCAACACAAAACAGCTATCCGTAATCAGGATTTGGGTCAATGGTGATGAGGTAAGGTTGAAACTATTTACACTTTATCCATTATGTGATGTGTTGCTAGATGAAAGACCTTTATTTTATTTTTCTTCTTTTCTAGATGAAAGACCTTTATTTTATTAAGAAAAAGAAACATCAACCACATGAAACTAACTACATCATCCAAACTCATCAAGAAAGATGCATTTAAAGAAAAACGGTCAACACAATCTTTGCTTAATAATCATAACCGGTACATCATACAAATACTAACCTCATCACCCAATAAGGTTACCAAACTAAACCCTACAAGGATGAGTCCTAGAGTAGTGTAATAACATATATATATATATGGCTAACATATTGATCATATAGGGGGTGAGGTTCCTTCTATACAGTATTTAAATACCCATATAATAAATTCTTTTTTTTTTTTGTGAAAATTCAAGTGCACTCCCCATATGCGAATTTGTCCGATAGCGACTCGGGCAAACCATCTAGCAAACAATCAATTGGAGGTATGGTGAGAGTCTCCTGCACCCCATAAGCATTCCAACAAAATGGATCATCCACCAACTCCCCTTCAAAGGGCAGCAACTCAACCTCAGACATGGTTATGTTGGTACACGCAACCGTGTCGCTGCAGGCAAAATGTATTGGAGGGCTGCGCACGTCGTACGTCCCCTTGATGTTTCTGTAACTTATGTCTCGAACATACACTGCCGAAGTCTGGTTTACACAGTTCTTGTTTGCGCAATAGTATTGGTCTATGATGGCACAGTTCCTCACATTCTCCATTTGGATGTTCTCGAATGCTATCCCTGTTACCGACCCGGCCCCACCCTGCCACGTCTTTATCCTCACCCCGTTGTCAGAGTCATGAATCATTACGTTTCGTACGCTTATGTTTGAAACACACGCCTCGGAGTTGTGCACCCCTAGGCTCCCAATACTGCACCACACAATATTTATTTAACTACTTCACTCCACTACACTACACTAGGTAGCATAATAAATTTAAGTACACACTCACCTGATCCCATGACTAGGCCCACAAGTCACACCCTCTATATCAACATCCGCGCAACCCGGGCCAATGGAAATGCAGTCATCCCCTGGTAACATAACATAATATGACATCAATCAGTATATAAATAGTTAAATACCAACAAATATATGAATGAATTAATTAAGTAGTAGTTATATACCATTGCCTATCATGGAATTGTAGATGCCCACAGACTTTGTGTTCTCGATATGGATGCCGTCCGTGTTGGGGCTGAGTTTAGGCGAAGAAATGGAGAGTTTATCGATGAGTACTCCTTGGCAGCCGTCGAACTTCACGTGGAACATTGGACTGTTTTGTATTCTTAGTCCACTCAATGCCAGATTTGAACTCATAAAGAACCGAATTAACTGAACAACAGATGATCATTAATTAACACCTAACTAATTACCCAACCAAAGCAAAGGACACAATATAATTGAAATAGGTCTACTACTTACTGTAGGGCTGTCACATGGTCCAGGCAATGTTGACCCATTGGGACCCTGATGAAACCATCACATTTATTTATCAGTAACTAGAAATAAATTAAGTAGATGAAGATGAGAATTTTTTTATTTACTTACCTTGTGAGGCTTGCAGGGTAGGTCCCACCAGTCTTTGCCATGGCCTTCAATGGTACCAGTTCCAGTTAATGTCATGTTATTAAGTTTATAGAACACTAGCCATTGCTTGTTGCTGTCTTTCTTCGGCCAGCAATCCGGTCCTGCCGGCGGACTTAGAGTCCCGTCTACCTTCAAATTTCACACAAATCCAAATCACAAATCTTACTTAATTAAGTATCCGAGGCCCAAAAACAAAAAAAGTTTTGTATTTATTTATTGGTACAATAGTTTTGTTTTTATTTACTGTTAACACGGTTGTCGTCGGTTTTTTAGTAAAATGCTAGTAGTGCCCCTCAAGTCCTAAAGCTTCGTTATTTAGCAGGATTGGGTTTACTATTCAAAAGGGGTTGCAGCGCAGCTTACGGTTTGTTGTCAGTTTACCCGCCACTTTATTGTAATGTAATTATTTGTGGTTAATGAAAGTTGTTACTAAAAATAAACTATATATACTTTGTAGTTAATTAATTAACCAGAAGGAATAAAACAAGACTTACTTGAAACACAAGACCTGGTTTGCAAGGCCCTGAAAAAATGGTAGAAGTGATCATGAAGGTGCAACCAGAGGGTACTAAAATAGTAGCACCTTCCACAGGACAAGCTGCCTTCCAAGCAGCCACAAAGGCAGCAGTGTCATCTGTATCACCATCTCCAATGGCGCCATAATCCGTGACATCAAAAACACAGTCACTCTCATCAACAACAGGAGCCGAACCCGGGTCCGAAGGGACCGCGGGTGGGTAAGCAGGTGCATGTGTTTGCGAAACACCTGCACCTTTCTTTTGCTTTTTGTGGAAGTGAAACCTTCCTTCCACAATGCAGCTGGTGGTATGCATAACCAGCAACATGACCAAAATTAATAACTTCATTCTTGTATGTTAACAAGAATGATATGAGATGAGTTTAATAAGTTAACGGCTGTGGAGGGAGGCTGTTATTTATATTCAAAGAGCATGCATAAAGAGGTTGACACGTGTCGTGTCGTAGTTGGTTTGGCTTCCTATGGAATATGTGGCTCTCTACACTTTTCACTTTTAGTTTTTTTATCATTATGTAATTTATGTTAGTGTATCCACATGCCATGGTTAATATTACAACTGACTACTGACTTAGTTACAGGCATTAATTTGACTGGTGGTAATCAACAACTTGATGGAATATTATTGTTTATTAAGTTGTGGAGATTGCTCGTATCTTTAAAGTTATATCAACCTAATAAATCTCTTTTTTATTTTAACTAATTTTACTTTCTAGTTAGTATGAACAATTTTTAAACCAGAAAATTGTATTAAGTGTTAACCCGGGAGATAACAACAACACAAAATATTGATCACTATTAATATTGAACATGAGTTGCAATGAAATAAAAAAAACATGGTTTGTATAGACCCCAATTTCCAACTTACTAGGACTCAAATACCACTTTAAACTTCAAACAAAACATAATTAGTAATTAAATTAAACCCTTTAGCTTTGAACTGCTCGATAACCACCCCTTGAGATCATCTATAAATCCCTTAATGTTGTTCGAGTTACCCGTCTACAAATACGGTATTGCTATATAGTTTCATATTAAATACAATGAATATATTTTCTTAATAGAAATAGAAAAATATATGTACTAGCTAGGTTGCGTGAAAAGGATCGATTTGTGTTGTGTGGGTTGAGGGAATTATTCTCATATTTAATGCTCTCTTTTTTTTTGGGTAGTCCGTGAAGAAAAAGAGTGATTGCTTTCTCGAACAATGTATTTGGTTTTTAGTTATCATTTTGGTTCAAGAAAATGGTAGTTGAAAATGCTACAAGTATATATACAACAACATACTTTTTAAAAAATCTTTCATTTCATTCTTGTGATGGCTATTGATTTTATGCAGTTTGATAGTTAAGTCATAAAATGTGTGTTTAACACGTTCTCACTTTGATTTCATTTATTGTTGCTAACTTTTATGTGGCTTGTTTATTCTTTTAAGGCAAGTGATCTCATTTTAATAAAAAAGTAACTAATGATTTTGTTTTAAGTTAAACCGTTACGCGATGGCTGATATGCCCTTATGTCTTATATCTACACGGCGGTAATTAGTGAATACCATCATCCATAACTCATGGTCTAATAGTTTTTTTTTTTTTTTTGAATGGCAAACTAACCTACTCTTAAATAATACTATAGCCCGCCTACACCCGCACATTTCAAGATATGAACCTCCATCTCTGTGACAGAGGGGAGACGCATTACCACCTCACCATATTTCTCGAACTTAACATTATTATTTAAGAATTCCATATTGATTTTAAAGGAGATCAAAAAGATAGCAAAATGAATATACATGCTTGCAAAGTAGAATAATCATGTTGTAAAAGGTAGGTATTTGTGTTTAAACTAATGAAGCGAGGGAATATTGAAGGTTAGCTTTCGGTTTGTGTATGTATGTTCACACTCTGATGATCTTCTATCCTGTGATCTTACATGTTTGTATTGTAGCTATTACCCACCACTAGGTTGTAATTAATAAAGATGATTTAGTAGTAGTTAGATTAGATATATACATATATAGATAGTTAGTAGTAAGTAAGTAAGTAAGGACATAATGGAGGGCATGTGGGAGTTTGATATAAAGGAAAACACATAATAAATATTTATGTGTTAAAAAGTGTTCCTCGTGACACTTTGTTGTTGTCTAGTTTATTGCCTTGTGGCTGAGAAGCTGCCGGAGACATGAAGTAGGGCCCACTTCTATGTTTTGGAATAAATCCAATCACGGGTGCTTCCTTCCATCCATCTCCAAACCTATACCATCTACTACACTCGTACGCCTGTCACTTCCTTAAATTTTTAAAATAAATATACTACTAGTGAGCCGGCCAATGACTAGCAATAGCGGGTTCATTCGAGTGGTCTAGGAGTGTTATATATAAGTCTTTCTTTATGTGAGGTTTTATGTTCGATTCTAACAAGTGTATATTATTAATTGGGAAGAACACTTATGTTCTAAGATCCAAGGGTAACGAGAGATGTTGGTATAAATGCTATGACTATTTGGGAGAGACATTGTTGTCACGTACTAAGCTAATGTCGTTCAAACAAAAGTAAACCGATGACCATGAATTAAGAGTGAGTCGAACAAACCATTCAGTTATGGTTATAATTGATGTGTCTTCGATAACCGACTTTAACTCAAACCGAACTGAACCTTACATGGTTTTTCAAATTTTATACCTTTATTTTCATCTTTTATACCTCTATTTTCAACTTCAAACATTTGTATTTATACTGCAGCAATATAACATAGCTTGGAACACCATAATCGAATCAATTTTAACTAGAACAAAGAGAAAACAAAACATAAATAATACATTGGACAATTTACCAAACTTAACCAAGACCGACCAATAACTGAGGGTTAACCGACCTTTGGTCTATTGACCATTCGGTTATAGTTATGATTATGGTTAAGCAGTCTTCCATAACCGAACCTATCCAACTTTTAACATCCCTAATGTTTTCATGGAAGAACAAGGCCAGAACTTGTATATGATACGTCGCTTAAATTTATGAGTACGTGGTTGTAGTTTATACTATAAATTCAAAACATATGAATGTATGTATGTATATAAATGATTGGTTTGGACGTTTGGTTGTGTCATTTTGTCACGTACCTTATGCATGCGGCATATATTACATCAGTTGGGTTTGGTGTTTTAACTTTAACACACATATATTTAATCGGTTTCGTGGATCATGTGAGATTAACCTACATTATCTCACTTCATGCATATGCATATACATAGGTAAGTGTGCCTCTATCATCTTACAAATCACAATAACAACTTAGCATATATACGTGATAAAAAAAATACTTAATTAACCAATTTTTATCTCACTAGATAAAAATACAAATTAAGAAAAAAAATCCTATTATTCAGCAAGTATATATATTGTATGTAAAACAATCATAGATGCTTGTAATATTATTTGATATGACACGTCTCTTTCGTCATTAATTAGTTTATTAGACAAGTAGCATGTAATAACAAGATTAAAGTTATTAAACCGGCCTCTTAAAGATGCTTGTAATAGTGAATCTGTACGTGTTTATTTTATTTGATGACACGTTAATTAAGTTAAATTAAATTATTAGAATATGAATTTGTCTTAACATGTCACGGGGGGTTGCATGTCACGGATATGTGTTTCAGATGAAATATTGTTGTGTTTAATGTTTCCCACTATATATGGGCTAGCAAATTTTGGTTTTAGTTCCTTTTTTAATTCACGTGTATATATATATATATATATATATATATATATATATATATATATATATATATATATATATATAGTTAAGTTAATTGTAGCTCATGGATTTCAGTTATGATTTGGCTCTTCTACCTTCTATTTCTGTCCTCATTCTCCCAATATCATATGAACATAATCAATCAATAATTTAGATGTATAGCTTGTTTCAGTTTTCGAATCGTCCCAAAATCATCCTGTAAACAAAATTGCAGCCTAACACATGATCGGCTCAACCTTTTTCGAACCTAAACAAACTTTTATACTTAACTTGGACATGTTTTATATGTAAACGAAAATTAAGTGTAACAACTTAACTCTTGTATCCACTCATGTGAACGGCATTAAGAAATAAACAAATAATGTACAGTACATAAATCCTTAATTGGAATAAACTAGCTATTAATTTCTTTAGTATGTTTTTATTGTTGTTGAATTTTCTATATTGAAATACCAAGTAAACTTTCCTAGCTTTACTATCATGTTTTTAACTCAGGTTTTTATTACTAGAAAATCTCTTAATTACTGAATATTTTTATTAACTTGAATTATATAAAAATCGTTGAGGTCGAAAAATTAGGTACTACAATATTTTTAAAATTTTGATATTCTTATACTTTTGTATATTATATCTAAGAGAAAGGATCAAATAAGAAGTTTGATTATTCTAAGAAGGCTAGGAAGGAGAGTATTTTTGTCTAATATCTTAATATTGAAAACCCACTTAATTTAATTTCAAAAACCCACTTAATTAAAACACACTTAAATTTTCACTTATCTCCTACAACCACTACCGCCCACCGCCACCACCTTGCCGGAAAAGTCTTCGAAAATTTCGACGGAAAATAAAACACTATGAAAAACACAATGAAAAAGACACAATATAAAAAACACAATGGAATAAACATTATGAAAATAAATACACAATGACAAAAACACAATTAAATTACACAATGTAAAGAACACAATGCAAAAAATACTATGAAAAAATAAAACACACTTATATAACACAATTTTGTAAAACATAATTTTGGTAAAACACACTATGTAAAAAACCCACGAATTTTTTTTATTTTTATATAGCAATATGGTACTCATATAAAAGATAAAAAAACACTCGTTATTATGGTGAAATTGTTTTGAAAAAAAAATGTCGTATAAAAAAGTTACGGGCGTTTTAAAATGATGGGGGTATTTGACATGTGCCTAGCATATGGAGAGAGAAAGTTAACAAATATGTTATCCCTATTATGCTCTTACCCTTGTTTTACATTTTATGATCTCTCTAATCTAATCTCAACCATTCAATTTTAAAATGAATGGACAAGATTATTTCATATCCTTCTTAGTAAAACTAATTTTCTTATTATAACTCAACCCTTATATTTAATATTCTTCATTTTCCAAACTGCTATCTCATCTATACGTAGCATCCATGAAAACAAACTTTCATAAACCACCACATCATATTTCACACTTTTCTTTAAAACTTTCATTTTTTCCACATTATATTTCAAACTTTTAAAAACCTCATAAAAATATAAAAGTTGTATATATATATGTGTGTGTGCGCGCGCGTGTGTCGTATAACATAAAGTAAATATGTATACATACAAACATAATATAAAATGAATATCACACACACACATATATATATATATCTTAATTTTTAAACCTAAAAACATTCTTGCTTTATGCCTTTTATATTACACAAAGTAACAAAATAGTTGGGTTATTTCTTTTAGTGTTCCTTTGCTTTATAGTCTATAATATCGTTATGGACTGTCGTTCAAAAAGTATATCTCTATAGACTAGGGGTTATAATGCAACTTCCTTTCTCTTGGTCATTTATTATATAGTTATACGAATATAATTAATGAGTTGCTTTAAACTCGTGTGGTGTGGTGGGAACACGGCGTGAATTCAGTCGGTATATGTTCAGCTCGTTAAGATATCGGTCCGTACGATAATAAAACTTTATGGAGTTACTTGTATAACTTAATGAAACATGAAAGTTATCATATCTAAAAGTTGTGGGGTTAGTTGTGAAATTAGTAGAACTGAAAGATTACCATAATAACAAGTTGTGGGTTAATCATGTAACTAAGTGAAAGTTGTGGATATTATATGTAAATATGTGTTTAGAGTTATTTGTGTAATTAATACAACTTGAGGGTTACCATATGAAACATTTGTTTGGTTAATTGCGTAAATAAATGTATCTTGATGTGTAGAATATGTAAATAGATTGGTGTAGTTATTTTGTAATTAAATGAATCTTGAGGGGTACTGTGACACTCGTCAATTTCAGGTTAACTTCGTTAATCCAAACTCCGTTAATTCAAACTCAAGATCACACAAACTGTGTCATTCCAGTTAACGCATATCTCATTACATTTAATTAGGGTTTAAATGACGCATGACAATCATTACACAAGTAGTCTTTCGGAATTTCACCGAAACACACACGAGTCGACTCAAACCGTTGGTGAACAAACAATAAATATTACAAACAAGTAATTGATATAATTATGTGTTACGTTTATGTGTAATTTGGTGCTTGCATGTATAACCTCATACCATGAAGAAAATAAACTAGTTATGCTAGAATTATACCAAATAGAAGTTGAGTGTACTAGTTGTAACTTGTAATTTATTTATTCATTATATAAAAAACTTAAAATAATAAACCCTAACTCTTTCCCTCCCTTTCTCTCTCCCTTGCGACGGCATCCACCCCCCCCCCCTCTTTGATCGACCGAAACACACCACAAACATATACATACAATCAATCTTGCAAGCTTCTTGAAGGTTTAAAGTGCTAACTAGGTAACTAACACCCTATCTAGACTTTCCATTGATTTAAGTACATAATTAAGCATACTAATCATAAACCCCAAAATGCTAAATATGTTGATTGTTGATGAGTTAGGGTTGTATGCATGATAGTTAGTTCATAGGTTAATAGTTTATTAAATTTTTGGTGAAAACTGATGCTTGACATATTCATAATTGCATGTTAAAATGACTGTAACTTGATGTTAATAATGTGTTTTGAAGTGATTATTGATTCTATGATGTAGTAAGTCGAATATAGTTTCTAAATAGTCTGAATTTGTAATTTTTGGACGTGTGAAAGTTAGTTTTTATTAATTTACAAATCTGTTGTGGGAGTCTGTTTCAGGAAGCCTTCTTGTAGGCTGTTTTGTAATTAGTATATCTCACATACGACAAGACCAATTGAGTTGATTCCACTTCTGGAAGTTAATAATTTGAGTGAGGAATCTAACAAAATTTTCCTTGCATTAATTGGATCAGCCATGTAACGGAAATAACAAATAACGTTCTGTTGCGCATGATAATGAATGTTGTGTGCTTACTGTGTTGTTTTGATCATTGTGAGAAAACCGTATGTAGTAAAAATATAATAAAATTATTTTTAGAAACCTAAACTCACGTGTGCTTCTGTGATGATTTTTGGTGATTTTATTTACATCTTATGATTTATGAAATAGAGGAGTCTTGACGTGTTAAAATCTGTCTCGGTAACTTAGCTGTTGTATTCCTTGAGTTAACATGAAAAGTGATTAATTGATCGATGTTTGCTATGTGTTTAACATATTTGCCCTTGTTTGTAGATAATTTATTGGTAATGTACCATAGTAAAAATTAACACTATACTTGTTCACACATGTAACTTATCACCAACGTGTTTGTAGAGTCGCACTTATTTCACAAACGAAACACGAACGCATCTCATGCATAATTTTTATGTGTCGAGTCTAGGGACTCATTCGTAGTTCAAACACTTAGAAATATCATTCTTGTTTTTAGAGAACTAGTGAGGATTTCTGTGACGCACGCTTTTCTCGGATCTTTTTGTTAACTTCGCCAACAGTGAGTTTCACGGCCCCTTTTACTCTTTAACGTTTTTATTAGGGGGGATAACATACTCCAACGCTTTAGATTTTGTTACTCTTTATATATCACTTGTAAGGCTAAGTGGCAACAAACCAACTAAGTACTTCTGAACATCGAACCGGTTAATATTGGATAATAGCGAGTCACCTTTGAGTAGTACTACTGGGTTTGACAAACCCCACCCAACTCTAAACTCGACTGTAGGTCAAGTGGGTGTAATTTTGGCTAACACATTACCATGGTCGTGGTTGACATGGTGGCAAGGCAATCGTATAAATAGTCAGCTTCGGTGTCGAACACTTAGTAATACATGCTTGATAGGTTAGCTACCTATTGATATATAATTGACTTAACACTATCTGGTAACGCTAAAATGCAACGCTTAATTTATGTAAACCTGTGAACTCACCAAGCCCTGTGTTGACACTTTTAGTATGTTTATCTCAGGTAGCCGAGGCGGGCGAGCGGTATAGGACATGCATTCTCTGAACACTATTGTTTTAAACCTCTTTTAAACTTTGACATGATAACTATTGCTTTAAGTCGTCCTGTGTGGCGCAACTATTTTGCTCTTTACGCTTTCGCGTTTTTACTTTAGACTTGTTTGTCTTGGTTGTTTTTGAAAACTTTAAATATGGTGTTTGATATAACTAATGATTCCAATTCTGTTAGTTCACACCCTCTGACGGTAAAACTCCGTTAGTGGATTTTGAGTGTGTGACAGGTACAATATGTAAATAGGCTTATACGGAATCTAAAACTATAATTTTAATTTTAAATATAACTAGCTTTTAGCTCCACCGCACTGCGGTGGGGTTGTTAATATTTGTTGAGCTGCTTATGTGTGATGAAGCACAAACTACAAACCCACGTACCATAAAAAAGAAAAAAGTCAGTAACATGAACACCCACCCCACCGTAAATCACCACCAAATCAGGAGCACATAATTGCCCTTAGCAAGCAAGGGACACAAAGTCGGGTGTAACGCCACTAGCTAAATACCGAGGAACAATCGTGGTCCGGTCAACGATAGACCACAATTGCCACCTTGACTCTACCGCCACCAGGAATTCAAAGTTGGAACCCGACAACGATATACATTCATAAAGACAATTTCCACCATGACTCAGCCGCATCCAAAGATTGAAATCAGAACCCGGTTGTCACACCCCAACCTACAACGGAAATGTCGGGGCGCGAACTGATTGTCACATCTCTTAAGGTTACTATCATGCACAATATAAGTTTCAATATCTATTTAATAAATTCAAATAAAACAAATATCCATTACAATATCCTAAAAACAAATAAGACATCAAACGATTATAAAATCTTATTTAATATTGTCTCAATAAATTTCTTCTAGCATAAATCCTTAAGTGATCTTCTAACTTCAATGACTTCACATCAAACGATAACCTGCATATGCATTGAAAATAAAGTAGTTTTGTCAACACAAGGTTGAGTGAGCAACACACCAGTTTAAGTGTACATATAGTATAAAAATATATAAGTATTGCAACAAGCTATATGAGAATAACAAATTAACCAAATGAGAAAGTATAACTGAGATGTCGAGAAGCACAAAGCTATATGATTATACTAGACTGAGATTATGTTGGACATCTCCGAATGCGGAAGCATATAAGCACATAAACAAGTAAAGTATAAATTGTTAACACATGGACAGAGTTGCAGTTTTGTGTATAAATATATAAGAGAAATACAATTTACGCATATGTCCCTAAAAAGTGAGAAAAGGAAGTAAAATGGGGGAATGTGGTACTCACATGATCGGATGAACGAAATAAAAATGATGTTTTGAGAATGATGTACCCTTCAAGATACACCGACAAGGATTCCTAGTTAAAAAGATATAACATAAATTAATTATATAAGGTGTAACACGATTTAATGAATTAAGATTTCGATGGGATTTGAGTTAGGTTTGGGATATCGGTGGATTTCTATAACAATTATTATTGTAAATATTAATATTAGTGATTATTATTTATAGAATCACAATTACGTATACTTGATAAAAATCATATAGTTAGACTTATAAATACATAATTTAAATAGGTAGTTAATATAAAATATACTTACAATAATAGTATTTTAAATAAATAATTAAATATATGAATTAAATAAAATGATTTGATTAAACATAAATTGCAATATAATATTTGAGTAACTATAATATAAATATATAAATACTTTGAACAAATAATTATAATAATAATAATAATATCTAAATAAATAAATAAAGCAATTATAATAATGTATAGATAAATAAATAAATATAATATGTAGTAAGATATAAATAAATATTTTGTTTAAATCTTTTATGGAAAAATCTATTTATTACGTTTAGTAGATATATAATACATATATATAAGTCAGTTTATAAAGACGTTCAATTATGCCGAAACGTAAATCAAAGTGTCGGATTTTAAATAAAGAAATTAGGTTTTCTATTATGATTAGAAATATAATTATAATGCATACATATATATACATATAAATATATGTATATATATATACACGTAAACAAGAACTTGTAACGAGATTTTGGCAAAAGATATAACTTAATGATGTCGGTTTTTTCCCAAAATATTTTTTATTTACAGTTAATTATTAAATTATCATTTATTATAATTAATTATATTAATTAATAAACAGCTTAAAGAAATAAAAGAAAGAACCCTGGTGGCCGGATTCGAACCAGCGACCACCAGGTCGCTGCTTCAACAGAAAACCAACTGGTCCAAACAGACAGCTAGCTAAAGAATGAAAATCAGTTATTATATACATCACCATTTCAAATCCCCAAATTGAATATAAACCCGAAACCTACAATCAATCAATTCGATGTTCGTTTAATTAATTGGTTATAGGGTTAAAGTTGCACTGATTTAGACGATCATGATTCATATAGAAATTACCTCGTATGATTACGGATTGACGACAAACGAGTAACCAAGGCCGACGACCAAGAACGAGATCAGAACAAGGTCTTGCAGGTTTAGTAAACGTAATTAATCATGTAGGTTTTAATGGCGCTGGTTTGAGGACGGCGTATATGGGTTTAATTGAGTTTTAAAGGTTGTTAGATGGTATTACTATAAACGGGTGAAGTCGGTTAGGTTAAAAGGAAAGAAGGATCAAGATTTGATACAATTAACATGTTTAGAGTGTCGCGAAATTGGTAAGTATAATACACACAATGATTTAATTTCCATGATAGATGTGTTAATTTAGATCCAAGATATCACAAATCATAATCGGGTCTAATAGCATGGAAACGGGTTAGTAAAATGGGTTTGGTTCATGGATATGGGTTATGGGGTTTTGGTTAACGGGTAATTGAATTATAAAATCATATTTTACACATTGGCCCTTGATGTTTAGAGAGGGAAACAAAACAAGTTGAAAGTTTAGTCTTAGGGTAGACTTTGCCATTTTGTGAAAGTTATAAGTATATAATAAATAATTAATATAATATTAGTTAATCTTTTTTTCTTCGATAAACGCGACAAAAATATCCCAAACATCGAAGCGGGTCGGGTATTGGATATGAATATTAATTTAGAAAATCAAAGTTACACCGGTAAAGGCAAAATTGATTTGCCATATGAAATTCATAATCATTTGTCATCATCATCATAATTATACAAATATTAAAAAGAAGCTTTGGCTCCTGTCTTAGATTCGGTATTCATTCAACCTTTAAATTCCAAGTTTTTATCATCATCTTCAAAAGCAAAAGATTTATCAAACAAAGTAAAAGGCTCAAACGCTTTCTGTCTAAAAACCAAATACAACGAAGTCAACCACATCCGGCTTGTACCCTGATGCAATGTGTAAAGTAGTATGAAAAATGTGTTATTTTTTTCAAAGGTGAGTTAACACAATGTTGAGTTTTAAATTTATAAAAATGATTATTATCTTCACTAAACCATACATAAATAGGCAAGTGTACCTATCGTATATGTAGTAAAATATAAGTAAGAACCAAGTATCGGTCCACTATAGAGTTTTATTACTTAATCGTTATATTTATTTAACCGGAAGTAAATATTATTTTTTGTTTGGTTTTTAGTGTATAAGTTTTAACATAAATAAAGACAATATTTTTTTTTTTAAGATGGAAAGAAAATCAAAGATAAAAGGGTATCATCTTGTTTAAAACTCTTCTTAACTAGGTTTGATAGTTGATTAGTAAACATGTGATCTTGAGCTTACTTTGGTGATTAAATAGGAGAATAACTTAGTTAGTCATGTTATTCCATGATAATTAAAGAAAGAGATAACTCTTGATCCTTTTTACTAAAACATCATTTGATGTAAGCAAGTGGATTTTAATAAAGATAAATGAACTCACTTTAAATATGAGCAATCCCTTAAATTACTAAATGAATTGTCCTTGATACTTTAGTAAAATAACCTTTGTATTATGCCTAAAATACCAATTGTGATTAGTTGAGTCTTAAAGGATTAACCTTGAATTACCGAATCTTAACCCGCATAACTCTTGAATAATTATAGAACTCATGTAATAACCACTCAAGAGTTGCTTTAAATTGATTATGTTGCACACTCACTCAACGAGTTTTTAACTGATCTTAGTGGATGAACACCAATAATCCGTTTCCACAACATTGTTGATAATTCTTATTCTAAAATAGTTAATCTTTATTAATATCCCATTTGGTTCATGTCAATATTAAGATTCATGTTTTTTTCCCTAACCAATCCCTTACAAGAATGGCGATTTCTCGATTTATCATCAAGCTCAGAATCTTGGTGATTCTTTAAAAGTTTCTTAAGTTATACCCCAAACCCTCACAAGAGTGGCAGTTCCCTGGCTTATTGTCAGGCTAGGCGACGAGAGCGGCCATACGTCGGGTGGAGTTCTTGCGCAGTTGGCGTCTTAGCGGAGGCATGCTAAAATTTATAAAGAAAATGGGATAAGTTTTGGGTAAAAAGAAATGAATATACGGGCGTGTAAAATAAAATAAGATTTCAATTTTTTGTGAATGTGAATCCTAGAGTTAGTAAGGAGAAGATGTTAGTGTTAGATACAATATAAAACTTTGTTTATAAATAACAAAACCGAAAACAAACGTAAAAGATTTTGAGATGGTTAAAGCTTGAAAATTTGCGATTTTGAGATTTATAGAGTCGGAAAAATCGTGCATAAACCACCATGACTTGATATTCCAACACTAAAAAGTTTATAAAATACCATTTTGGAGTCTAAACATGTGCACGAACCACCGCGACTTTTTCATGTTTTTGACTCAAATATCGATAATAACACAATAAATCGAGATACAACGTCATGACAAAATACTAGTCTACGAACCACCGTAGTTCTATTGTTTTAATACCGAAAATTTGGATGGCGACCGGAACGCTCGCATTCGACTACTTAAAGTATTGACATATATAACATGATTTGTGGCTTAGAAAACGAGCACTATAACTCAACCATCCCAGGTAAGTAAATCACCTTCGATCCTTGGAGTCTTTTTGTCAAATGGTCATTTTATAATGTCTCATTTTTTATGATGGCTACAAACCCAATATAAACGCAACCTTTAAGAGATTTGAAATAACGGGATCCAAGTTACTCTTGTAATCCATAAAACATAATAAAATCTATATTTTGCATTTTAAGGTAAGGATACATTGCAAATACTATGAAAGTGTGTGTATGTGAATATTTAGGATATTGGTGAATTTTAAACAAGTTCATAAATAAATAACATGCGATATGAACAATCAATTATAGAGTAAACACGTATAAGCACACGTATAGGACCCTAAGCATAACAATACTGGGTGGTTACGTCTAACTACCTATCATATTGTCAAGTCTCTGATACCAATCTGTCACACCCCGACCAAAGGCGGAGCAGAATATGTCGGGGTGCAACGATTGCCCATAAACGCATGACACTATTTAAAGCGACAATATTTAACAAGCTCATTTAATTTCACAACATCGAAAATGTCACATAACAATATTCATAAGTCAAGTACAACAAAATATCGCAAATCAAATGTCGTTCATTTTTGCTAATATCCTAACGGTATTTGTGACGTTTTCTTCACCAAACTCCATAATCAACCTAAATGCAAACCTGTAACATTTCATAAAAATAAAGTTTGTCAACACAAAGGTTGGTGAGCAATTCATAAGTTTGAACATATAAGTATATAGTAAGAAAATGCCACAAAACTTGTATACGAACAATAAATAAAAGCAACAATTTGGATAAAATCACTAATAGAATTACGTTAGCGACACCTAACCATAAGGGGATGCCAAATTGTCTAGGATTTTGTAGTTATCGTTAATTGCATTACGTTAACGACACCTTGCTATAAGGGGATGCCAAATAGTCTATTATTTTATAGATCAACCAACCAAAAGCAATAAACACATAGGCATATAATCATAGAACACCAAATCGAGCAATTATTTAAGTAAGGTATACAAATAACGTTTGTGGTTTAAGACCCAAGTATAAAACATTTAGTTTAGATAAGATGAAATGTCACCTCCAAAACAAAAGATAGAAAACGGGGGATGAATGTACTCACGTTCAAGTAATAGGCTTGAAAAGTTGGTAATTTGAAGATTTGTCGGAACGACGAGTTAACGTATAAAGCCTAAATAAAAGAAAGTCTTGGATTTAGAAAGGTTGTCTTAAAGATCTTTAAATAAAATAATTGTTGCAAAAAGTAAACAATTAAAGTTCAAGATTTATAATGTAGCTATTTAAGAATTTATAATAATAACCCTTTAAAATTGTAAGTTTGCTCGAAACCGGGTTAAAGTATCTAACCTTAATATTTACTTAACCTATGTTAAGTAATAAGGTGAGAAATGCTAAATGCAAGTTCCTTTGGGACAAAGATACTTAAACGGGTCTTTAACGAGTGTTCGGGTTGTTGGTTCGGGTCTTAATAATTGGTCAAACCCAAAGTCAACTTTTCAAAATAATGAATGTTATGAGATAACTCAATAAAACTTTATAAGACTTAACCAAAAATGTAGATCTATTGTTTTAGAACTAACAGCGTACGTTAAGCGAGTGTTCAGTTTTGTTGGCTCAAACTATGTTATGAGATCAAGTTGGATCCAACATTTCCAAGTACTTAAGAAGATAATTAAAATAAGTTTGTAAATATTTGTAAAGAAATATACAAGTCTTGATAGCTAAAAACACACTTGTATGTCTTAAGCGAGTAAAAATCGGATCGGTTCGGTTTCCATCTCACAATATGTTCCTTGATGGTCTCCACATGCCCAAATAACCAAGAAATTGTATAAATGAAGTTTAGAAACTTAAATCTAACATAAAGCATGTTTAAAACAATTATTTAACAAAACTAGTAACAAGTTCGGTTCACGGTTTGGACTATTTACGGTTAAACCGAGGTTAGTCTCTACAAACCCCCACCATGGAACTTTATAAATATGACAAACAAACTAAAAAGAGCATAAGTTAAGCAAGATAAATATGTGCAAACAAGTTATGTAATTATTATATATATGTTGTACCACAAACTTTAGTAACAAAACAAAAATTAAAGAATGGTTCTTGTTATTAAGAAACCTTGAAGAGATGGAGATATAATCTTTGTTTGGGGGAGAAAAGAAGTGAATGAACAACCTTAAAATGAATGAATAAACTTGTATTTATAGGCCAAGAGTGTAGAGAAAGGCTTGAGAGGGTGACAAGGCCCCACCAATAGAATCTCATGCAAAAATGTCCATTGGTTGTTTTTGAATTAAAGTAAAACCATTAATTAAAATAAAATAATTAAAATACTTAAAAGAAATCTGGAAATTATAGTTAATAAAAATATTTATGGGATTAATTTTTGACAACTTTGGTCCTTGAAGTTCGTTTTAGGTCGTTTGGAGCATGGAATAAGTGTTTTGAACACCGTTAAAGACCTTAAAAGAAAACGACATGGTTTGGAACATGATTATAACTTAAAATACACTATTTTATTAATATCAAAGGATCCGGAAAACAAAATGAGTCGGTTTTACAATACAATTACGAATACAAATCGAATCGAAAATGACAAATGTCACAGTTAGTATGCTTTAGGCATGGCCATGTCTTAATTCACCATCGGGTGTGTCTTGATAATTTTCACTGTTTATCTCCTTTTTTCTTCTTATTTCAGCTTGTTTTATTCCTTAGGGCTATGATGGTCGGTTAATTTGTATATGTTTTAGTTGGTTTATTATTTAGTATTAACTGTTTATTTTAGAACTATCGATACTTCATACGTGTTTAATTGGATTTCAGGTCATAGGCGTTAAAGTACTCAATTTGGACCTGTTGTGACACGGAATGAAGACCCTGGATGTCCAGCACGCAAAACGATATCTTTTATTGAAGTTGGCTGTAGCAGAACCCATCGCGGTACGCGATGGGTACGCGATGAGACTTAAATGAAGACGTTGACTGTTGGTCAATCGCGGTATGCGATGGCCATAGAAGACCCCGTCGCGTAACCCGACAGGTGTGCAGACGGGATTTTGGTTTATAACATCAGTTTCATCAACAAAGAAACCCTAACTCCGTTTTGACGAATAGAGGCGATTTCCAGCAGCTCCGATAGGCGATTTCACCATCCTAGCTCGTGTCAAGACCATATCTATGATCCATATCATCCGTATCGAATATTTGATGATGTCGCGGCTCGGCTAATCTCCTAGAACCGCACCCGGGATGTATAGTTTGTAACCATTTACAGTTTTTCTCATGTGATTGTGAATACTTATGTTTTGATTATTGAAGATTGATATATGATTATTGATGTTTAGTATTTTTGTGTGTTTGGTCGGTTTAGGTTTACGTTGATCTGAACGATCTGTTACCAGTTGCTAGATAATTAGTCATATAACTGTTTGGTTAGATGGAATATGATAAAACGTACAATTACCCTCACTGGCAAGGACCGTTTGATAACCAGCGCCGTGTGTAAAGTAATTGTTGACGTCTAAGGTTTTGTCTGGTTGATCACTTTTCAGTTAATTTTCGTTGATAATCAATCTGTTAGGTTGCATGAGATACTGTTTGGTTGCTTACTTGAATTCCCGGGTGTGGTTTGCTTTGTTAACTGCTTAATATTTGTTTATTTGTTCGTTGCTTAGTTCTCTTAATTTAAACTATTGCTTGTGTGATCAGCACTAAAACCGTTTACTTCATAATATTAAACCTGTTACACGAATTACATTAACCACATACTCCTTGTGATAACGATACCCTACTTGCTCTAACTATTTAGAATAATTAGGTTTTTGATTGACTCAAACGATGGTCATCAAAATGGCGCCGTTGCCGGTGAGTTAGTGCGCTTAGTGTTTTTCGTGTTATTTGATTTTTGTGTTTTATTTAATTTTTAGTTTTTAGTTTAAATTTTATTTTACTTAATTTTATCTGTATTTTTTTCATTTTACGAGGTTGTGTTAGTTGTGCAGATTACATGTTTATGCGCACCCGCCATTCGGGCCGACAGTCTCCGTTAGTTTACGAGCCCGAAATTGAGAGGGTAGCTCGGCAGAACCGAGTACAAAACAGAAATTCTGATATGGAAGACCAAAACCAGAACCAGAATCAAAATCAGAACCAGAACCAGAACGAAAACCAGAATCAGAACAACACCCAAAACCAAGACCCACTTCCACGAACCAATATGTTTCACCCAGATAACTTACCCGACCCACCAAACTTCAATAATCAGAATAACCAAAACAACTCAGCTCGTGCCTCCCGAACCCGAAATCAAAACCGAAACCGAAATCCTAACCGAAACCTAAACCTTGACTTTAACCAAGCCGGAACATCCGCTCCAAACAATAACCCCAGACGCCGAGTTCGGATAAATATTGATGATGTTCGATCAGTGTTCCAACTGAAGATGAAGATGAGGGTGGAGACAATAATGGAAACGAAGGTTTTCGGGCAGCTGACGATGAGGTTGATAGATGGGTTAGAGAAAATCAAGAGTTTGAACCCGAGAACGAGGTTGGTGAACCGGAGGTTGAGGGTGATAATCAGTATGAAGAAGAAGTGGAAGAGCCGGTAATTCAAAGACGGGCTGAACCCGTTAACAGACACCGAAGGGATCGAGAAAGGGTAAATCGGGCGGAACGGCCCGAGAGAGTTCGTGGTATTCCGGTTAACCGGGGTGGTATGGGAAACCCCGGGGGAAAAGGAGAAATTACATAGCCCCGGCTCATGGTGTTAACAGTCGGTTCAGACCGGCTATCTTAGACGGAGCATCCCCGTTGGTCCCACAGGAACGAGTGCCGGGACAACAAACTTTCAAGTCTCGGCCATCTTACATCAACATCGTTCCTCATTTCAACGGGATGGCTTCGGAAGACCCGTATTCGCACTTGATCGATTTTTCGGCTGTTTGCGGGTCTATTGGTGATGGTACGTTCGATCAGGATGAAGTCCGGTTGCGGTTATTCCAGTTCTCATTAAAAGACAAAGTGAAACTGTGGTTTAACTCGTTACCAACACACAGTATCAGAAACTGGGCCGAGATGCAACAAGTCTTCCTAAACGAGTTTTATTCACAGTCGAAGACTACCGAGGCCCGTTCAGACATTCGTCACTTTTCACAGTTACTGGGTGAGTTATTCCATGAAGCTTTTACCAGGTATAAGGATATGATCAAAAAATGCCCACATCACCAAATCGAACCGTGGGAACTGGTAGAGTGCTTTGTTGACGGTTTGACATACGAGGACCGAAAGCATCTTAAGGCCTCGTGTAATAGTCAGTTGTTGAATCAGCCTGAGGAAGATGATTGAGAATATTTAGAGTTCATGTGTGAAGATTCCAAGGCAGAAGCAGCAGCTGAAAGACGAAGACGTGGTAATTCATCCAAATCAGTTAAGTCAGTCACAAGTGAGTCTGAAAGAATTGCTGAGTTAGAACGTGAACTAGCTGGGTACAGAAAGGGTAAGAAGAAAGAGGACGGGGAAGTTGGTGTTAAATTCCCGGTTTGTGAAGATTGTGGTGAACTCGGGCATAAGGCAGAAAATTGCCCCGAGTTTGATGATGATGAGGAGGATGACACCGAGGAGGTTAATTATGCTTACGGGGATTCCAAAGGCCAAGGATTCAATTCGAACACATATCACCCGGTCCTGAGGAAACACTCGAACTTTAGTTACGGGAGCGCGTCTTCTCAGCTGAACCCGAACTTTCAGGGATCGAGCCAGAACGGGTCGCAGGGTAATTACCGCCAGGGCGGTTATCAGCAGCAACAAGGTTCGTATGATCAGAATCGGGGTATAACAGAGATGGTAACCGGGGTGGAAATTCATCGGGTAATCAGGACCAGCAGAGGGGGTCCTCGAGAAATGCGGATGAGTCGGTGCACTCAAAGTTGGATGCATTGATGAAGTTTATGACAGATCATAAAGCTGAAACGAAGAAAAAGTTTGAGTTACATGATAAGTCAGCAGGGGCAATGTCAAAGCAAATTGGTCAGCTCGCAACAGATATGGCAAAGTTGCAAAAGAGTGCAGGTCAACTCCCGAGTGATACTACAGTCAACCCGAACCATTACTGCTCAAGCTTCAAGAAGGGAAACAATGTGCACATCAATGCTGTAAGTTTTTTACCTCATTTTGAAACTTCTAGTGTTGAAGTGAATTCACCACCACAATTTGTTGAGGGGGTGGTGGAAGATTTTAGTGGTGAGAGTGATCGTGTCAGTAAAAATGAATCAATTTTCCAAAATGAATCACAACCAAAAACATATGAAATGTCTTTTTGTGAAAATTGCACATGTGAAAAATGTTTAAATGGTAAATTGACCAACATGAGAGATGAGGAGGTGGAGAATAATACCACCTCAAGTAAAATCCAAGACCCAGGAGTGCCGCTTTTATCAATTCAAATTGGGAAATTTAAAACTGATCTGGCACTTCTAGATCTGGGAGCATGTGTTAGTATCATGCCCGGTAGTTTATATGATCAATATGAATTTGGCCTAATAGAAAGGGTAAACACCACCGTGGTGTTGGCGGACCAAACTCATACACTTCCCCGGGGCATGGTGACTAATGTAATGGTTCAAGTGGAGGAGTTTTTCTACCCAGTTGACTTTCTTGTACTTGACTATGCTAAGCGTGTGAATAATACACAATCACAAGTCATATTGGGTAGGTCATTCCTTGCCACAGCACATGCGGTGATTAATTGGGCTAAGGGGATATTGGAAATCAAGTGTGGAGACCGTGATAAACGGTTATTATTGTTTGAAAATTCTACTAACCCTCTTGTTGACAAGTGTGTATCCTTGGACAAGGATTGTAGAAAAGAGGAATGTTTTGTGATTGACAGGATAGATAAGAAGGGATTTGAGAAACTACAGAGTGAAAAGGTGGAAGAGAAAGGTAACCGACCAAGGAAGAAGAAATTGAGACAGCCACCCAAACAAAATGATCGAGAATGGAGATTGAGGATGTTCGGGACAGATTCTGGCCTATCGGAAGACTGGCAACAAATGATTGAAGAAAAGCGTGCTTATAATGAGAAGGTTGCACGGGAGTGGGCCAGACGCCCACCTTGAATGGCATACAAGTTTCAAAAGGGTGGTAATTGTACATTTTGTATATTTTTAGTTTCCATTTTGTTTTAGTTTTTATATTACTAATTGTATTTCAAGCGTACCATCATAGCAAAAGCTAAGTGTGGGGATACCGCACCATCAGAAAACGAAGTTTCAGTTAAGCGATCCAGAGTGCTTTCATGTTCTTTTTGCTGTGGTTAATCCAGGAACGTGTAAATTTTGTTGTATTTGGAACTTTGTGGGTGTAGTTCACTATAAACCCTCACGAGACCCCACTCGTCCTCCCGGGCTACCGGGGGGTTTACAGGGCTTGTTGCATACGCTAAATGCAATCGTGATTCCTACGAAAGTGAGTTAGGTCTTTTAACGTTTTTAACTAACTTAACAGATTTTATTATGAAACGAATTAATTTGGCTCGGTAATGGTTTAATAAAATTAACAATTATTCATTTTCAAAACTATTAAAAGACCTATGTCTTACACTTGTGAGAAGCTTGCTTTTACACATCTCGAGATTTTGCAGGTTCGATTGTCAGTTTGGTAATTGGATGAGACGAGAGTATGCGAGTGTTACGAGAGTTCACGAGCCGACTGGTCCTTCTCCAGTCACGTTAATTTCAGGTGATTTCAGTTTCATAATTTAGTTTTGTTTATATTACTTTAAACATTAAAAGTGTAATTGTATAATTATTAGTAGAACTGCCACACCTGACCCCCGAAATTTTAAAATTGCTTAATAGTCAAAAAGTCAATTTCAACCCTGTCCCTCAAATGTTTATTAATCGTTCTATCATGTTTAAATTTGAGGACAATGTTAACTATTCTTACATTGAGGACAATGTAAACCTCAAGTGTGGGGATGGGGGAAATTTGAAAATTTTTAGCCCGATAGTACCTCGAAGAGTGTTCAGAAACCAAAGTTGTTAACTGTTAATTATTGCCATTAATTCCAAGTCATAGGTTTCTGGTCATGGTTGGTTTTTCGGCATCTCATTAGTCTTACTCACAAATGTTTTTATAACGAGAAGTTGAAAATGGGGTCATTTAGGCGCGGATAACGAGTCATGGGGACAGGTACACATGTTTATATCGTCAACCCTATTCCTCCGGTACGTGTGTGAGTTGACCCAAATATATATAATACACATATAATATATAGTACACACATGTCTTTTGAGTGCTTTCACTGATGTTTATAGATTATGGGATCACAATTAGCAAAATGCAAAAGTGATAGAGGCAACTAGGTTAAGCCTCGTCTGGATGAGCGTGAGTGTGGGTATTGGAGGGTTGGGGCCTCATTATTATACATGTGAGGTGTGGTTTATGTGAGGGGCGGGGGGTTGGGTCCCTTAGAAAACATTTCTTGGACTTATTTTTCGTTTGTTTAACCCCGACATTATGTTACGATACGATCCGGCTTACTAGGTTTTATTTGTATCTGTAATTGTATTTGCTTTTGTTTTGTTTTTTTATTTATCTTATAGTTAAGCATCACGTTATTATGCTTGAAAAAAAATGAGAAAAAGACAAAAAGATGTCTGTTTGTATTCAGTTATGTATTCTGTAGTTCGTTGAAGTTCGTTTAAAATTTTTTTTTGTGAAATCAGTACTGTAGTTTGCTTATTTAGGTGTTCAGTATGTTGATAGTTTGCTTATTTAGATGTATATAATCAGTCAGTTAGTTGTACAGTAGTTTCATTTATTTAGATGTTTTGTAATAAGCCGGGTCGGATCGTTTGAGCTACTTAAATATTTCCCTTCCATACCCTTACACCTGGCCCCGTTACAACCCTTTTAAAGACCTCTTGATTTGCATTTGTGCCAAAGCAGCTTGATGGATTAATATGTACTTATGAGTGATATTGAGAGCTGAGTGATACTGACACATCTTTTGCTAGTCCAGATATTAAACCGAGAGACGAGATATTATATTACGAGTGGTATGAGCATATGTGCCTTAACCGGAAACAAAGTACACCTGTCTGGGCGGCTCTATTGTTTTTATTTAGCATTTAACTGTATTTGTGAGATGTCAATCTAAAAACAATGTCAGTCTGGAAAACTGGGTATGACCTAAAACCTTACTAGTATTAATTTCGATAATCTACATACCTATGATGGAGGTCGATGTTTGCTTTAGAGTTTTGCTTGAGGGCAAGCAAAAGATAAGTGTGGGGATGTGATGGTCGGTTAATTTGTATATGTTTTAGTTCGTTTATTATTTAGTTTTAACTTTTTATTTTAGAACTATCGATACTTCATACGTGTTTAATTGGATTTCAGGTCATAGGCATTAAAGTACTCAATTTGGACCTATTGTGACCCGGAATGAAGACCCGGGATGTCCAGCACGCAAAACGATATCATTTATTGAAGCTGGCTGTAGCAGAACCCATCGCGGTACGCGATGGGTGTGTTGAGGGTCCCATCGCGTACCGCGATGGGACTTAAATGAAGACGTTGACTATTGGTCAATCGCGGTATGCGATGGCCATAGAAGACCCCGTCACGTACCGCGACGGGTGTGCAGACGGGATTTTGGTTTATAACATCAGTTTCATCAACAAAGAAACCCTAACTCCGTTTTGACGAATAGAGGCGATTTCCAGCAGCTCCGATAGGCGATTTCACCATCCTAGCTCGTGTCAAGACCATATCTATGATCCATATCATCCGTATCGAAGATTTGATGATGTCGCGGCTCGGCTAATCTCCTAGAACCGCACCCGGGATGTATAGTTTGTAACCATTTACAGTTTTTCTCATGTGATTATGAATACTTATGTTTTGATTATTGAAGATTGATATATGATTATTGATGTTTAGTATTTCTGTGTGTTCGGTCGGTTTAGGTTTACGTTGGTCTGAACGATCTGTTACCAGTTGCTAGATAATTAGTCATATAACTGTTTGGTTAGATTGATATGATAAAACGTACAATTACCCTTAACTGAGTCACACTGGCAAGGACCGTTTGATAACCAGTGTCGTGTGTAAAGTAATTGTTGACGTCTAAGGTTTTGTCTGGTTGATCACTTTTCAGTTAATCGTTGATAATCAATCTGTTAGGTTGCATGAGATACTGTTTGGTTGCTTACTTGAATTCCCGGGTGTGGTTTTCTTTGTTAACTGCTTAATATTTGTTTACTTGTTCGTTGCTTAGTTCTCTTAATTTAAACTATTGATTGTGTGATCAGCACTAAAACCGTTTACTTCATAATATTAAACCTGTTACACGAATTACATTAATCACATACTCCTTGTGATACGATACCCTACTTGCTCTAACTATTTAGAATAATAAGGTTTTTGATTGACTCAAACGATGGTCATCAGGCTATATTTACCCATAGATAGAAATTATAAACATTACTGGTTATTTATTCTAGAAAAAATTACAAATTTTGTCCTTTTGAATTACATAGATTATGAAATGGGTCCTTTATCAAAAATAGTTTCGCTCTTTGTCCTTTATTTGGATGTTTGCCATGGTTTTTGTCCTTTAAGATAACACCCGTTAACTTATCCCGTTAAACAGCCCCATGTGCATAAAACGTGATGGGCATTATCGTCTTTTCCCCTGCCCCTTCTCTTTCCTCCTCCTCACCTATTAAACTTTAAAAACTTAGAATAATTAACACCTTTTATAATTTAGAAACCCTAATCACCTGTTTGCCTTGGTTCGGTTCCGTTCATCTGTCTCCTCATCCTTAACAATAGCCACCATATCCTCAAGCACCTTCTCAGACGCCACTTCCGAAAACACCTTATCGCAATTCTACGTACACGTCTCCAATAAATCCAAACTCAACCTTTGTCCCACAACATTCTTACTTAATAGTATCTTCCTTTTAATCGCCTTCACAATCTCGGTCCCGTTATACTGTTTCGCGTTAATCATGGCACATATTTGCATATTAATCCCCCAATTGGGTAACTCTAGTGTGTCTTACGTGGCATCGTCGACTATTTTGGATTCTGGTGTTGGGGTTTGGAGGATTTGGCTTATTTTGGTGCCGACGAGACGGCTGCCGGTGAGTAGGCGTTCGCCGAAGGAGGATGAAGCTAGTTTGAGTTTGTCCATTGTGGTGAGAAGTGAAAGTGAAATTGAAACCCTAATAATAATAAGAGGGGTTGGTTAATTTGAAGCTGGTGGTGGTGGATCAAAGTGATGTGTTGTAGGTATTTGGTAGCATATGTTGACTAAAGATATTACGGAATTATTAATCAATCTATCTTCATAAGCATCAATGATTTCATGAATCAGCTGTCGGTTAACCGAACCATCCCACCGGACCCAGTAACTAGTGTAACATGAAAAACAGTAGCAGTTGAACCTTGGAGGGTGGCTGTCGCCGGTGCCGATGGCGGGTTTGGTGTCGCCGGAGAAGCTTTTAACACCGGTGTTGTTGCTATTGTTGGTGGTGGTGGTTAAAGAGCATGAGAGAAGGTAAGCTAATTAGACCTCTTAGTCCTCCGGTGATAAGGAGGCTGCAAGGGTGGTGATGGCTAGTGGCAGAAGAGATTGGTAGTCGACTGTGGTAATGGGTGTATTTTGCCTTTTTTGTGGTTGTAGAGCTTCCTCATTTGTGAAGGGTATGGTGGATTCTTTCAAAAGAATAATTTGTGGTCAGGTGGAGATGGAGGCTTCCAACCTAGAAGTTCTTTAGCCTTGGTGAGGAGGAAAGAGAAGGGTAGGGGAAAAGACGATTGTGCCCATCACATTTTATGCACATGGGGCTTTTTAACGGGATAAGTTAATGGGTGTTAGCTTAAAGGACAAAAATCATGGCAAATATCTAAATAAAGGACAAAGAGTGATACTATTTTTTATAAAGGACCCATTCCATAATCTATGTAATTCAAAAGGACAAAATTTGTAATTTTTTTCTTTATTCTAATATAGTTGCCAAAATTACGCTTGTTTGGAGACATTTTAGCACTGAAAAAATGTATAATTTCTTGTACATCATACTCCGTGGAACAACCACGTGATTTAGGTTTCCTACCACAAAGACAGAATCACCTACGGTTACCACCACTATTCCACCACACCTACTTGGTCGGCACCAAGAGTTAGTCGGAACCCGACAACGATACACGACGTCACTAACGGTTCGCAAACCCAACTCCATTGCCTTCAGGTAGGGCCGGCTCGGGCATAAGGCGATGTGGGCGACCGCCCCGGGGCACTTAATTTTTGGGGGACACAAATTTTTTGATATATATATTTATGAAAAAGAAATATGTATATTTAATATTTTACTCTAATTATACAATAACTAGCTTGGTTTAATGGCAAATGAGTTTGACTTCCACCCAAAAGGTTGTAGGTTCTAAAATATATGGTAATGCTTTGACTTAGTACTAAGCATCGTTACCCTCCATTTTTTATAATTTTTTGTTGCTCGTTACTAGCATACTGTTAATAGTCAAAATGTCACTACTCAAGAATAACGTATTACTAAAGCCACACGTTAATGCTAAAAACCAAGTTTACATTTATCTAAATTACAACTGATGATAAGTTTTCATTTACCACCATTTTCATGCAACTTTATATCAATTATTGCGAAGCAACTTCAATGAAAATAAACAAGGAAAACAAATTTGTCTCGCCTTAACCACGTAGCTAGATCATAAACAAGGGTGTTGCACTCAGACCCCAGTTAGAGCCCCCCCCCCCCCCCCCTCCCTGAAATCACTCACTATTTAAAGGCTTCCACCCATAACACCCTTGAGGTTCCATGACAGCGAAAATAAGATAAAAGTATTAAAACACATGTGTACTTCACAGTTCACACATCCCAACTGCATAAATTTTTTATCCTATTATCTCATTTGGTCATAAGATAATTATGATGAAATTCTGTAGATGGTCTTGATATTGAAAGTTTACTTGGTTATAAGCAATGTATGTAAATTTTATAAACTTTTATTGGATTTTTAGTTAGTTTAAAAACATGTAAATTATGGCGCATGATATCGCGGTTTATCTATTGTGGTTTTATTCATTATCAACTAATCTTCTATTTTATGGAAAAAAAATCATTGTAAATATTTATGCATATATGACTAGGTTATTAACCCGTGTACGACACAGGTGGAAATATAAAAATCGTCAGTTAAACATATATTTTGAGAGTAATCAAACTTATATAAATATTAATATAAATTTAATAAAGAAAACGAAAAAGCAAATTTACCAAAACCAGGTAAGCATTCGTTTGCATGTTTTGCGAGCACAAACTACTCACCATGAGTGCTCGTGTCCGAAGTTGTCAAGACTCTACAAAGAGAGTAAACCTTTATTATCATCATCGCATTGCATACAATATGAATAATACCTTCGAGTAAATAAAAAAGAATTAGAAATAAACACATGCTAATTGAGTACTAAGTGTCTCGATAAACCTAAGTTAACCAAAGTTCTCATCTTGAGCCGTATGTGATTATAAGTACACTTCATTTTAATTATGAAAATGGTTGAGAACCCTACACGTGTACGAGTAAAGTGTTGTGTTACAAAAATTGAATGTTATTTTGTAATAGGCATACACAGACATAATTATAATCTTTACGGCTATAAATAAAAGTCAACGTTACATTTCCTCGTACAATCACCAACGCAAAAAAACATACAGACAATGTGCAGCACATGAACAACCTATAGTCATAATCCTCTCCTACTCAAACTTCGCATCATGCCCCAATTCTAGACAAATCATTGACCTGTCTATTATACGGGTGAAAATTGTATTAATGTTAATTATAATTATCAATTTATATATATGAACATTTTTAAACTATGTATTTATATGAACGAACGGTTTTACATAAATGTAATGGTTTTTTTATTGTAGATAGATTGAAGACGTACAAAGTCATGGAAATAATAGTAACAATATTTAACGATCTAACATGCCATTTGGTAGTAGATTTATCAGCAGGCGTATAAGATTACAATATGAATGATCATCTAAATAAACTAAAGCAACAAATGAGCAAGAAATTGTTTACTAAACTATATAAAGTTACAAATAATTAAATTACATATTCAATTTTAAATTTGATATAACATATTAATATAAACAAATCAAGAAAATTGCATAGCCGTTGTTAAGAAAATCAAGTTCATTTAATATGATAATTTTTATTGCTTCATGGACATGTTTATGAAATTATGTGAACCTTAACATTAAACGATGAGTGGCCCTTCGAAAAAAAACACAATGAATTAAAGTACGTAAGAGAAAATGAGTATGTTGACCAACACAAAAGTCAATCATACTAAAAAAATATTGTTTGCCAAGAAACATACCATATAGCAATCACCAACACAAGAATTACTAAACCAAAACAACATTTGTTAAAACAAATATCTTGGTCCAAAAACAACTCAAGTAACTACAAAAATCCCTATTTCTTTCCCCATTTATGATAGAATACTTTTTTCAACGCTAGATCGACCCTATTAATTATTTTTAATAATGTGGTCGATCTGGCTTAAAAAGGGCATCTTTTTAGATGTTTTTGCTCAAATTATGTACAAGATCTTCGATAACTAAAGAACCCGATGCACGACCATCTAACCCGACCAATCTGAAAAGAATGTTTAACATGCAATGATACGATCTCATCACTTCTCAAAAAATTTTGGCCCGTTGTATGGTGCTCCAACCACCATTAAGCTAGCGGGCTTAATGGCTTATCTATCTCCTCTAGCCATGCACAATCTTCGGTCAAAACTAAACAAAACAATGTTGTAAATTGTTGTAATCATTTATTTATATTTAAATCAACCAACTTGACATCAGGTCAAAACTAAACAATGCAATCTACAAGAAATTAAAATACTAAATTGAACAAAATTATTGAAAAGATAGTCGATTTAACCCAACCCCTCACAAATCAAGAAAAATCCACAAATCAAAATTCATTCTTGATCATATATTCAAGCTCAAGAACATCCAAACTGATCAAATTCATTAAAAAGATAACCAAGTTAAACCCACAAATCAAAATGCAATTTTTATCATAAATTCAATCTCAAGATACACTCTAGTTGATCAAATTCAATTAAAAGATGGCAAACCAACCCACAAATCAAAAAGCAACAAAATTAAACCCAACCCTCAAAAATCAAACCAACTCACAAATTAAAATGCAATTTTTATCACAAATTAATCTCAAGAACATTCAAACTGATCAAACTCATTAAAAAGATGCCGAAGTGAAACCCAACATTCACATATTAAGCCAAACCCACAAATCAAAATACAATCATGATCACAACTTAAAATTCAAAAAACATCAGATTGACCAAAATCCATAAAAAAGATACCCAAATTAAACCTAACCCTCACAAATCAAACCAACCTACAAATCAAAATGCAATCTTGATCTTAAATCCAAACTCAAAAACATCAAATTCCACGACCAAAATCCAACAACATCATCAATCAAAGATCAAACCAGTTAACAAACAATCTTTTAATAAAAGCTTTAATAAGAAAAAAAAACTTACTTAAAATACTTTTTAACCTATCAACACTCTCCACAGATGAAAGAATCACAGGTCTACAATTAGTAAACACATCTATGCATGTATCATAAAGTTTCTAAACTGCAATAACTTTTCTTCTATCATTCTCCTCTTCTTCCTTTCACCTGTCATCTTCTCCATACCCACTTATCAAACTAATCACAAAATTAACAAAAAATTACAATCTCGGTGGGGACAAAAAACCAATTAATTTCAGCTACATATAAACTTCATGGTATGATAAGCATTTGCGAAAAGTAGAGATTACCTTTATCATTGGCATCTCTATCCCATTTATCATGTGTGTATCACTGATGAGCTCAATATTGCATATCACTAATGAGCTCAATGTTGCAAGAAATAGTGTTTATATAGTCATTTTGTCGAACACCCCAGTTTGACACAAACTCAATCAATTGGTCAAAAGATAATATTAAAAAATTATCAATGATGAAAAGCTCAAAAGACAGTTAATTATAAAAATGTTATATAAAAGTAATTTATGAAAAGCTGAATTAAAAATTTATTATTATAAAATTTACAAAAGCAGTTGACTAAAAAAAACTTTTGAAATAGTATTACATTTAATTAAATTGAAACCATATGCAAATAATTAAGTGACTAAATACATTTGAAATAGTATTACATTTAATTAAATTGAAACCATATGCAAATAATTAGGTGACTAAATATTTGAAACTTAAAATATAGATATCAACAGTTACAGATTCTTCATTTAGTCACCAAACTGAATTCGGAAACATGTTTCCAATTAACAAATTGAAACATGTTTTATATATATATATATATGTATATAAAAACACCAAACCAAATTATAAAACAAAACCTTTTTCAAAGGGCTGCCTTTTTAAAATACTGAAATCATTGATGAAACATAACTATAAGTATTAATAATATAAAAAGTAAATATAAACAATAAAAGCTAGTGTATTACACACCCCAAGTATGCTTCATGATCCTTTCATTACGGGATAACATAAACTGATGAATAACCGTTTGACCAGACACTTGATTTGTTCATAAATAACAAAGATAATACACGTCTTCATATCGTTCATAAGTGAACCTGTAAAATTAAAAATAACATAAATAAATAAAAAGGAAAAAAATTATCAAAGATTTAACCAGTTTTCTGATTAAAACACTGATAGATCGATACACTATATCGATTGAAACGTTATATGGTGTAAAACCCTAAACTGAGATATATAATATATTGATTCAAATTGATTCAAATTTATATAAATCATCATTTAGATGTGGCAACTACTCTAGATTTCATAAAGCTGCAAATAATCATAATTTCTATGAATGATATAGTTTTGAATATCCATAACTTACATATCCATGTCACACATTCTAGTAATAGTCATGCTCGCAATTTCGCAT